>NC_044573.1:106382045-106682045 GCF_901933205.1 Camarhynchus parvulus | reverse complement strand
GCTATGAAAAGAAAGTCCTTTATTCATAGTACTGAATATTTGGATGCTACTCTGTAGCAGGTTATAATGACCATAGAAGTCTATATAGTCTTGCAGTGGGACTGGAGTAGCTTTTAATGTTAGATATAAGACATTTACTGTCATAATGAAACCTTAGATTGAGAACGGAAGTCAGTTATTTTGACAGAGATCACAGCAGATGGCAAGGTTTGTATAAGAATCAAAAAGTATGTATCAGGAAAAATAGTACTCACAGTATTTGTTTGGTTAGTGACTAAGTTATTTGCTTGCTCCCTGATAGGTGTGAGGTTTTTTAAAAGTCTTTTCATAGAAATCACGTAAATAGGTTTGCAAAAGAGAGGTTTTGCTCTCTGAATAGGTTGCAGATCTTTAGGGCATGAGGGAAGATTTCTATGATACGACATGATTTCAAACTAATAAAGCTTTTTAAAAATAATTAAATCAATAACATCTATCACTTGAAACAGTTGTACTTATCTTGATTCCCATTACCTTTTCGTTTGGAAACCCTTACTTGCTATGGTTGAAACCCAAAATATCTAACTAAGAATTGAAGACCAAACACAAATAAAGATGATGCTGAGACAACCTTTGAGAAGGTTGGTATATATTATTTTCAGTAATGCTTCTCTTAGCATTTCTAAATATTGCCAGTCTTCTTAAAAATGTGGGTGCAGATGTCTCTAGCTTTTTTATTTGGTTTGTTAGTGTGTGTACTGATTACTGCTCTGTGTGTTTAAAGGAATTTTCAGAAAGCCTTAGAAAGGCTGAGATTATAATTTAATTCCAAACAAAGAGTTAGTGACAAACTTGCATATGGAAAAATAACTGATTCTAAAGTGTTCTTCAGATGTATTTAACCCCTACCCTGAATGCATTTGATTTCCATTAGTGCTGGTAGGAGACCTCTTGGCATTCTAATTGGTTGCTCGTATATCTCTACATAAAGACCTGATTTAACCTGAGTTTATGTTGCAGTGGATATTTATTCCCTGTGTGTCTTCACACAGTGGTCCTGTAAGTACTTAGGGATACACAAGTGGATGGCAGGAAATGATGAGGCATTGCCTTCAGTGAGAAGAGTTCCCCCTTGTATTCTCCATACTTTCTCTTATGCCAAATTATTAGAAGGAAATTCTGTGAAGGGAACTTTCTTCTTTTTGGTAGGAGGTGGGTGAATTTGTTTTCCTTCAAAAAATTGTACTAGATTATGATACCAAGTAAGAAAAACCAGTCTTAGCTGCAATTAAATGTGAATTGGCAAAGTTGCTGCAGAAAAAATGCATTCAATAAAGTGATTTGATAGATCTTTTTCACTGAAGAATCCATTATTTGAAAAACTTAAAAACTCTTTTCAGTTGTAAAGTTTGTCTACTAAAATACATTTCTAAAGAATAATATGAATCATACCTCGTGTGGTGACCAAATCTGATGAGGTGTGTGGGAGAAAGAAATGGCAAAAATATGAACATCATACTTGGGTAAGTCAGAACTAAACTAACCACAGGTAATTTTAAAAACCCTTGTCCAGTATCTCTTCTTTTAAGTATAGGAGCTAAGATTGGACCAGAATCCTGGAATCTACGGTAGATAATGTAAAAAAAGGTTGAGAATCACTAAGGATCAACTCGTTTGCAATTTTAAAAGTTAGTGAACGTATCTTGGTGATTTTATTGCCAGCTGCTGTCATATTCTGTTAGCTGTGTTGTATGGAACTTGAACCAGATAAGCCTTTGACATAGGTGGAAACTTTTTCTACCAGAGACAGTTTAAAAATAGTATTATATTTTTGTGATACTTTTAATTCGATGTGTCAAAAAAGAAGTTCCGCACTTCATCTCTTCAGAGGTGTAAGCTGCTTTGTCTTCAACTGACAGGTGCACAGAAGCTTTTTTGCCTTTTTATCTGATAGTACTCTAGAATTGAGTGTTTTTTGCGCTTGTTCTTTAATGGCAAGAAAGAAAATAATAGTAATGTTTTGAGTATATTTTGAATCCAAGGCATCAAGCTTTTTGTATCCAGTACTAGAGCTAGTTTGGCTTGTGGAATTTCCCCCTGTGTTTATAAGACCAGCTGATGTTTCACAGTCTAATTGAACAAACTGGCTGATAGATGGCAGGAAGTTTTCATCAGTCTTTGGCTCCAGGCACTGTGACAGAGCATATTAGTCAGGAGAGGAGTTTCTACATGCTGATAGAGACTGCTCTGATAAACTGCTGCCTGCTGTGGGAGCATTCTGAGTCTCAGCTGTTGTGCATTTAATTTGTACTCATTCCTCATTTTTGTTTCTTGTTCTCTTTGCATGTCATGCTCACCCACCTCGTCAAGCTTTCTTCTCTGGAGTCTGCCCTCTGAGTGTATGGGATTTACAGCTCTATAGTGTATTTAATTCTTGAGATTAAAATTACAAAAGTATTGGAAGGAAAGTGGATGAAAACTCTTCATGCCAAGTTTTCCTGTTTTTTTAGAGTCTCAATTGCTTGGGGCAGTCTGGCTGTTTTGTGTTTGCCGTCCCCAGAAGGGATGATCTGTGATTGTGTTTTCCTTTATTTGGTACTAAATGAGCATTTCCTTTGCTTCCATTTTCTAAGGGTTTTGATTAGGTTATTAATTGTATTGCTTATAATTACATAGTAGGCCTTAACTTTGAACAGGTTTTCCTGTCATAAGTCCCTTAAGATGCTGAGATTAAGCTGTACAGTCACAAATTGTGAGGATGTTTCTCTTCCTTTGTAACATGAGTGAAATTCTCCATATTTAATAACATATAAGTTAAATTCAGCACTTTGCTCTTTATGTCAAGACTGCAGTATTGAGATGTCTAAGTCGACATAAATGTTTTCCATGACCTGTCCTCTGAAAGTGGGAGTGGGAAATAAAATATTTTAAGACATTATTAATACCTGTCTCAATAAGTGAATCCGAAGCTCAAGCATGGCCATTTCCAAGCAATTGAAGACTGTTTCATCCATATTTCCACATTAATTGGCAGAGCTCAGATAAGCAATTGCAAAACCCATTGCAAGTATGCAAATCAACAGCACAATTCATCCCATATTATGACAACTATTAAAAAAATGATCAAAAGAGGTTTTTTGGAAAGATACTGGGTCTACCTGTAGAGTTTTCAAGTAATAATAAATCTGCCTTTTTATGCTAGTAGATTATTACATTTGTTGTTATTGTTGTTGAAAAGTCTCCATTGCATTTCAAGCCTGAACCTCTCTGACTTCAGTTTCTAGATTCTGTTTTGCCTTACCCCACTTTAAAGTCATGTGGCTTTCTGATCTCCCATATTCATTTATGGATTGGTATCAGGAGCTTTCTTTGCTAAGCTGAATCAATTCAGCTTTTTAAGTCTCTTGTCGTGAGACTTTCTTATCAGTACTGAAGTTGGTTTTTAGTCATCTTTTCAAACTCTGGCTGCTAGTTTGATAATCCTCAAGATTAGTATTGAGGTTAGGGAGATACAAAGGGCAAAAGTAAAGTTAATTTTTATAGGATATTAAACCACAAATGCTTCAAGCATTGGTGGAAGACAGGTGAAGTTAGCTGCTACTTGAAACTTCAGATCTGAAAAACGTTATGAAAGAAGTTACAAAGCAATACCTCGTCAAGGAAAGGAACTAGAAAATATGCTGTCGACCTGAAGAGGGCAACACAACATAGCAAGTTTCAGCGTTTTGTTGGCTTGTGTAGAATGCTCTTGAACAGACCTGTGTGCAATATCTTCGTTTTGTCTTATTTATTGAAAATGATGCTTTCATAAAGGACCTGCTAAAAATAGACAATTTGTTTCTTAAAAACTTCCTTTTACAAGGAAGAAGTTTGAGTGAATAGGATTATCATGTGAAAGGGTGATTTGTGTAACAGCTTGGCTCAGCTGAATTTCTGTGCTGAAGAGAAACAAATGGACTCTGAGTTATTCTAATAACTGATAGTTCAGCACTAAAGAAACAGTAGCACACTTTAACCAGTTTTAAATTACTTCAAAATCAAAGCTTCATGAATAAGAAAGTTTAAAAGTTTTGTTAGGTATTTTTCCTTATGCCTCGTGACTGGGGGAGGTGTGGGAAGAGAAAGAAACATTTCTGTCGAGTATTGCACAGGGGCAGTGTGATCCTTAAATACTCATTTTCTGAACTGGGATGTGTTGTTCTGTGCTGAAAGTAATAGCAATTTGACTAGTTCTCACCCTGAGTTGAAGGTCACTGTCACCACAGTTCCACCAGAGGTTCCGTAATTGCATAAGCGTTTCTTATGCATCACAGTGCACACTGAAATGAGCTGGCTCAAACCAGTGATGCTAAAGATTACTTTTAAAACATATTCTATGTGAAAGAGTGCTCATGCAGCTCTCTTGAAAGACTTCGAGCACCCCTGTGCAAGTTCAGCCTTGTGCCTTTAAGAATCTTGGTACAGCATGGGAGCTGTCAATCAGAGTTTCAAAGAAAAATTCTGAGATGATAAACTGTATTTGTTGTCAAAACGTGACTAAAGTTTCCTTAAATATGCCCAAGTTGTCTGTAAAACTGTCAATCTGCCTAGTTCAAAGCTGTTGTAAAAGTTGTACAGTGCTCAGGGAAGGAGATGCAGAGGAGATGGAGCTATAAAACCTCGATTTGGGTTGATTCTCAGCTGTGGTTGAGCTGTTACCAAGCAGGATGGTTTAAGCTAGTTCAGGCCTGTCACTAGGAGCTACAGTAATTCTTCTGGGTTGAGTGTAGATTTAGCTTGCATGCAATGAATAAAGTTGTTTTGCTTGTATGAGAAACAGTTTGTTGAGGTTCTGAGTTAGGTTATACCTAGTTTAAAAAAATTAGGGATATACTGGATTCTGCATATGGGGGGTAAAATGGGTAGTAATTTTTAAAATCCTTTTTTAATCTTGCAATACTGAAGTTACGTGTAAATCCCAGAAGAATCTAAGTATATGAAAAACCAGTAGAATCCTACTAGTTACTAAATGAAGTCAAAGTACATCTTGAGTTACAATGGAATAACGAACACTTTGTGTGGGGGGAAAAAAAGTCCATTGGCAATTTGAAAATACCTTAATCTTACCTCTTATGCACCTTCCAATTACAAATGGGTAGTAACTTTTTAACCAATTGGTATTGTATAGAACTCTTCAATTGTTGTCTTTTTTTTTGAATTGTCTTATGATAGTTGAGTTGAGTGTAAATAAGTTTGGGAGTTTGGGTAAGTGTTCATGCTACAGGTTTGAATTTAAACCATGGGGTTTGAATCCTTGTGGCTCCCTAAACTGTTTCATTAAGGTGGTTACCTTGTAGATTTATATATCATCCTAAATTTGTTAAGAAAGTTAGTGTATGTATGCAATTTTTTAGAAATTGCACTTTTAACCTCAACCTTGAATCTTTATTCTTAAAAATATCAATACATTGAGAGGCTGTGATGAAGACAATGAATGAGGCATTAATTCAGTTGAGTTGGGTCTGTGTACAGTTACTCACAGATCTTATAATTTAATTGCATTGTTCTTTAGTGTAATGCTGACTTTCCTTTGATCATTAAAGCTGATCACTTTACTTTTTCATTTCACTTGTTGTAGTCAACCCAAACTGATTTGCTACTTTCATCACATACTGTGCAATGTGGGCAGGTTCTGATGTTGTGGCAAAAGGGACTTTGCCTACCTGAAGCTTACCTGGAGCTCTATTCCCTAGAGATTGGCTCTTGTACTCTGATGTAGTAGCAAAGAAAAAAAAAAATAGTTGGTGAGCTGCTTTCCTCAGAAAAAGGGGAAAAGCTGATATGTAAGTTTTTCTTCAGAGAAAGGAAGAGTGTCATCTTCAAGGGTTATTTTTGTGGCTGTGCAGCATAAGCAGTGCCTATAGAACTAAGCCTAGCTGTCCTATGATGCTGATGCAAAACTCTGCAGAAATGAAAGCCAAAGACAGTACCTGTTTTGACTTACCAATATCAGCATTTCACCTTTACTTATTTTAAAATAAAATAGGTGAATAAAGCAGGTTAACTTTTGCACAGAATTGAGGATTAGAAAACATAGAAAGTGTTCTGTTTTTTGGAAAGCATCAAGACTTCTATTTGCATTTTCCAGAAGACTAAAAGCAAATTCTCTACAGGTAAATGTGGAATGGAATAGAACTATGAGGAAGTGGGATATGATATCACACTCTAGAAATACAATGTGAATTAGCAAACAATTTTTTAAAATTTTACTGTCCTTGATTATAGGAGCTCCTTTTGGTTAATCATTAGTGTAGAAAACTACAGCAAATTATTAGATTTAATGGTTTGAAGTAGCTTGAAAGAGATTTATGAAGTATTGTATTTTTCACTGCTCTTAAGCAAGCAATGTAGTGTTTGTTTTTGTGGATGTAAATCCATTTCTAAAGTTGTTTGCTTGATCGGTAGTCAGTATTCAACTGCTCAATTTCTAAGTGAGGCTTAGGTCTTCATGTGCACATAAAGCACTGCAGCTGTGAAGAGCACTATTGATTTGTTATCCCTGAATCTTCAGATCTCTTGATATTTTACCAGTTACAAATACAAATTCTTTCCTGGGAAGGAAATGTATTACTTTGAGGCCATGCTTTTATTATAGGTGTGTTTGCCTTCTCAGGGCTCAACAAAACTGCCTCTTGAAGCTGTTTTTGTATTCAGTCTCTGCTGTTTCTGGCTGTGTCAGAAACGGTTGCCTGCTGTCTGCTCTGTGTGTCTCAAGCGTTGACTTTCTTCTGCTTCTAGGATCTGTCCAATTCACCTGACATTAAAAATAATGCAAATCCAGTTGTTCAGAGAATACAGTGCTACTTTCCCTGCGCAAGAAAATTCGATAGATAATTTGAAAGACCAGGCAACAGCCAGAATGTGATTCAGCCATGCTTGTTAGGCATTTTGAGTGGTACTCCTGCAACTTTTTGTATGGAATTGGAACTTCTGGCAATACATACTCTTTGTTAAAAATGACCCACAAATGACTCGCTGTCATAGGTCCCATATCGCAGTGGTACCTATGACAAGGAAAGTAAATTATATCCTGGGCTGCTGCAGGATGAGAGTTGTCAGCAACTTGAGGGAAGTGATCCCTCCAATTCACTCAACACTGGTGAGACCACACCTGGAATCTAGTTTTGGGCAGTTCAAGAGACACATGGAGCTATAGGATGAGAGTACCATAAAGGACCACTGAGATGATTGAGGAACTAGTGACTCTAACATCAGAAGTGAAAAAAGGTTGTGGGAGCTACGACTGTTCAGTCTAGAGAAGAAAAAATTTGGGGGTGGGGGGATCTCCTCAATGTGTATAAAAATCTGTCTGAACATCAGAAAGTATTTTGAGTGCAAAATCAGTGTAAACAACATGATGCATCTTCACAAACAGTTACAGAAACTTAAGCAATGTCTTCAATTCTGAAGTGTCACAATGCACTCAGGCCATTAAATTTTTAATCAGTTTTTAAGGGATGCTTTCTAACTACACATATCTTTTTCAGATAACTAGAACATGTGGTAGGACGTTAACTTTCAAATGTTTTATATGGTTCTAATTACTCATTTTGTTGCTATTATGTAAAGTTTTTTTCTAAAAGATTGTAAGGAAGCATTCTCTGCCAGTTTAAATAATATGGAGATGGGTGATATTTTAAATGGTTCTTTAATCTTTTTAAGGATGAGCAAGTAATTGCCCTCAACAATGTAAGGGAGAATTAACTGAAATAGTTGCCATATTTCTCTGTAGGTTTATAATGCTAAACTATTGTTAGTTGTGTACAAAGTTAGTACAGAACTGCAGTTGCTTCATAAATATGCTCTGTTTAATGAAAGGCATCAAGGAAGACACAAGCTGTTGTCCATGAATAATTAGGAGAATAGTCCTTAACCATTCATGATCAAAAATGGTTCAATATTATTGTCTAGACATAACTGTAATAAGCTCTACTACATAAAATTTTAACCTTATTCCAGATGTGTTTATAATTCTAGTTGTGGCTTTAATTTGACTACAGTTTTGGCTAAGATACTAGATAATTTTAGCATTATTACTTGCATCAATTCTTGACATAATATTTGCCACATGTTATGGAGGCCGTTGTTAAGGTCTGTTAAAGCTTCCACCAAGAAAACACATCATGTAATTCATCTCGCTTTTAAACCAGTGATCATTTATGTTCAACACCACCTAAATGTTTCTCAGTTTGTGTAATACTGTTAGGAGTGCTTTCAAGAATAACAGAATTTTCACTTGACTTGATGTTGTGATTCCTTGACACCTAGGATTGATACCATGATTATCTCCCGTCTAAGGAGTTTTATAGAAGTGCCATTATACAGGTACACATTTAACATGACCATATTAAAGCAAATGTGCATGCATTCATAGAAGCATCTTCAGCTTCAATCTAGTGATAAACTTCTGCACTACTAATTTAGGTGACTGGAGTTAATGTAATTAAATGTATAAAGTGTAGCCTGTTAGTTGAATCTTGTTGTTGTTGTTGTTGTTGTTGTTGTTTCAGGCCTCTTAAAAATAGTAGGGAGTGTAAAATTCCTGTCTGTCATAATTAAGACTTTCCATTCAATGAGGAAACCAAGAGTCCTTTATACAACATAAAACTGTAGAAATTCTGATGCAAACTCCAAAACAGGTGAAAGGATTAATTTTTTTCTATAGTTTAAACTCAGGTATATATGTTGTAATTTTTACAACCACTGAAAATGTCTTATTTATCAGAGATTTAAAATGTAGTATGGGAAAAACAGTTAATTTGATTTAACATATTTGTTGATTTTATAGTTAGTCCTAGAACCCACAGCACATCCTGTCAGTGACTCAATTTTTGTGGTAATTCTGGGTAGGTGCGTTGAGAATGTCTATTCTTCTTTTTGTCTTACGGGTTTTAGTTATGTCTTGGACATATAAAAGCATTACTTGCTTCTTTTATTAAAAAAAAAGAATTAATTCTGTTTTATATTGAGTTGTACTTTTTTCTCTGAACAATGATGTGGTACTGCAGATAAGCAGTTCAAAATTTTGAATGCTAACAAAAGCAGTGCCAGCCTTATTCAAAGCACGCAAAATCATAACTAGAACATCTACTTGGTGGACTTTGCAGAGACTAAAGACATACTAGATACAGTCTTTTTTTGGAATGTTGTTCCAATCCCAACATCTTAAAGAGTAAGTGAAATAGAAAAATTATCAAAGGTATAGAATAAAGCAGTGGGTGTTTTGGGAGAAGCCCTCTATTACTTGGGAGATTTGAAGAGGAGAGGAGCAATGATTACAGGATAAAGACATAGCACATTGTCATGTTTTATGCCTCTTGTAATAGAAGCTCAAAAATATTAATAGAATTTGAAAGGTGACAGATTTCAAATAGATGAAACAAGATCATTTTTGTGTGTACTTAAGCTTGTTGAGCTGAAAATCATCTTTATGAAAGAGATTTAAGTTTTTTTAAAGTTTTTTTAAAAGGAAAGAAACAAAACAATTAAAAAAATCAGCTCCCACTCAGAAACGTTGTATCATCTCCACAATTAAATACTCAATGAGTCTGGTCTAATATTAAGCAAAAAGAAGTCAAAGGTACCCATCCTGAAATTCCAGCAAAATCCCAAAATTTCAGCACCAGTGGAAGAATAGTATTTCAGATGGGGATTTGCAGTATCTTGCTTTTGGACAAGCATGTTGTTGTGATGGTTCTGTGACTACAGCAACTCATCAGCTTTTCAGTTAGTCACTTTTAAACTGTGCATTGAGATCATTGAGATAAAAACATTAATTGAAAACATTTCTACAAGGTAGAAATGTATGGAAAAAAATGTATTTTAGCAAATATTTGCATAATTTTATTTTCCCGTTCTTTTTTATATACAATAACTTGCATTATTGTGCAAACTCTTTGTACTTCTAAAGCTTCTTGGTTCAGTTTAAGTTTAAACAAAATGGTTCTATGAAATTAAGAGAGCTTTTTTTTAATGTAAAGTTTTTTATTACAAAGCAGCGCAGACTATGAATTTGACAAGTTACTGAAAATATAATGGCATATGTAGGGAAGTCTCAGCTTTTATTGTTTCAGGTTGCCAGCTTATACACATTTGAGGATTGTAAGAACTTCTTTTTTACTTTGTGGGTTCAGTATGTATGATAACTTTTATTTGTTTGAATATTGAGGAGCAGCTGAGTGTTTAGGCAGAAAATCCAAATCCCTTCCTCTTGATGAAAATAGTGGTAACTGTGATTTTTCCAGATTAAAACCCAGTGGTTTGTGGGTTATGTTTTTCATTTTAAGATGCATCCTGTGTGAAGTATCTGACTAATTAAATTGTGGATTTCATGCAGTGTTTGATGTCGTGTTGACTCTGAAAAGGACCAGGCAAGCTGACAACTTTTTTTTTTGCCAGGATGATAGGGAAGAAAAAGTTAATTTGTTAGATTAGCATGTGACTGTATAGATTGTCTGTGATCCTGTGAAGCTTTGCACTGCATTAGAGGGCCTCTTAAAACTTGACCTCATCTATAGCTCTTCTCAATGCCAGTATTCCTGAATAGGTAACTTTAATCTTTCTCACTGTGGTGTAATTTGTTTTCACCTTCACTTTCCTATCATTGTCAGGGCTTAAACTTTATTTTAAAAAGAGTAAAATCTTCATTTGTTCTGCAAATCATGAGATTTATGGTGCTATGTACGAATAGAGAAGAATCAGAAATTGCAGTTGCAGTTAAGTCAAGCTTTCTAGAAAGTATATGAATTCAGAGATGAAGATTTGCTTTCATATAAATTCAATAATTTGATAATAAATTGTGGATATGACCAGTACAAAATGCCCTGAAATTTTTAGGCTTACTGATTGTCTTCATAAGTTCATATACCTGAAGGCATTTTCTCTGCAGAGGTTGCCAATTACTGATTGACTTCCACCTGTTGTATGCTGCAAATGCATCCAGAATCTTGAACAGCTCACAGCTACATGGAGACTACACTGTAAAATAAAATAATTTTTAAAATTTCAATTTTCTGTTGAAGGTATGATCATTTTAGCTGGCAAAATGATAGATATTGTATGAATATTTGCTTTAGATCTGGTGTAGATTATTTAAAATCATTATCAGTTATGCAGTGATATCTTTATGGGTTAGATTAGATTTTCTCATTATTGAGTAAGCAAATATTGTACAAAACACAACATTATAAAAGCAGCTATTGATGGTGGCTGTTCCTTCATGTCTTGTAGTAAATGGAATCATAGAATAGTTTGGAATAGAGTTGGAAGGGGCCTTTCCAAGGTCATCGAGTGTGACCCACCTGCCATGGGCAGGGCCATCTTGCACTAAACCTTGTTGCTCAGAGCTCCATCCAGCCTGGCCAGGACTTGCAGGGATGACAATACTGGAGTAGAAAGTTGTAGTCAAGCTGGTCTTATATTGCTACACATGAAAAAAGGTGATGGCAAGGTTTTTCTAAAACTATGTTCCTATATGGCTAAGACACTTTGAAAAGTTATCCTCTAAATATTGTGGAATATAGGATGGGACTTTTCTTTTGATTCTTTTAATGCATAAAGCATCTGCTGCTTGTGGGGGAAGAAGTGTGTAAGCATCTTGGGGTAATACTCTGCCTGTAGGATTAGATTTGTGAACCACAGTCTTTGTATAAACAACAGGCAGTTACTTTTGTCATTTTAACTTTGATGAAGACCAGTGATTTTTATTTACTTTACCACATCTGTGTTGCTTAACGCTTAAAATACAAAACTGAATTCATTTTCTATAATGTTTCATGATAGCAGCTAAGGATATTGTTTGCAGCAGTCAGCAACTATGTGGGAGACTTGAGAAAATACAATTTTGGCTTTTCCCTCTTGGCATTAAATTATTATAGCTACGGAAAAAATTGTCCATAATTTATTAATAAATAATGAGAAACTGCAGTACACACACTTTTATCTTAAAAGTCTATTGATGGTAACAACCTTTGACTACATACTTCTGTTTATTTCCACTTCTGCTACTTCAGGAGTTAAGCACTTGGGAGTTATGACTGGACTTCTGTGAATATCCAATTATTTTTAAAAACTAAACCTGGTACAAAATTGTTTTGACTAAAACAATATTTTAGAGGGATTGTAATTTTTTTCCCTTTTATTTTTTTTTTAATGTTTGAATGTATATTTGTTCAGCATAATGTGCCAGAGTTCACTTTTCAAGTGTGGATCTGAGGTGGATGCATCCTGCTGGCTGTGTGCTTCCCATCATTTTTCAAATGTTCAGCTATTTCATTAGCACTGATGATATCCCCATATTGGTACCCTGAGGACATAGGGAAGTGAGTATAGGAAATGACTTTTGATTAGTCTTCATAAGAAAAACTGGTAAAAGACTATTTTTTCTATATTTGAAGACTGTTAGCAAGAAGTAACAAGTAGTTGAGTGTCAACAGTTCTGCACTGTACTGCCCTGGAATTACTTCTGAGCTAGAGCACCGCTCTTAGGCAAAGACTCCCTGCCTATGAGTGACAGTTGTGTTGTTCTTGTTTGTTCTTTTTTGCCCATAAGGTCTCCCACTGGGAGAGAAGATACCTCTTGATATTGAGTTGTTTCTATTTTTTCATTACCATAGTAGGATGGGAGACACTTTCTGAGAGGTAGGAAACTAAATTTGAAAGGGGCAATGGCTTGTATTGCTTGTTCCAATTAAGATAATATGTGATGAAAGTCTCATTTGCTGGAGCCCACTCATCCTCAATGCAGGGCACAGCAGCTGCTTATGGGAGTTGCCTGCTAGCAGAAAATTGTCAGCAACAATTTGGAGCAAGATTAAAATGTTTGGGTTGGTTGAATATGCAATTTTTTACTTCTCTGCCTCAGGTGGTGGGCTTGGGTAGAGAAGTCAGGTTGCCAGGGAAAAAAAACTTTACCTGTCTTTGCAATGTCAGGTTCTTGCTGCCCCAGAGAGGTACCCAAAGAAGAGAGCTGCATTAACAGAACCACAGTTCTTTAATAAGTGCTGAAGATCTGATAGAATTCAATTTGGCCAGGGACATTAAGGGCAACAAGAGGAGCTTCTAGAGGAATGTCAGGGATAAAGGAAGACTAGAAAAATTGTGAGCCCTCTCCAGAAGAAATGGGAGAGGGAAGAAATTCTGTTTACCCAGAATGTGGGGGTATTCAGTGTCTTTTTTGCCTCAGCAAATATTCCAGCCAGACTACCCAAGTCCCAGAAGGGAAAAGGAAGAGACTGGGAGAATAAAGAACTGCCCACTCTAGAAGATCAGATCCAAGAACACCTAAGGAACCTGAAGGTGCACAAGTCTATGGAACTGGGTGAGAGAAACCCCAAAATAGCTTGAGGAAAGTGACGCATGAAGTGGCTAAGCCACCATCCATCATATTTGAGAAGTTGTGGCAGTCCAGTTAAGTTCCTACTGAAATGTAACCCCATTTTTTAAAAAGGGAAATCAGACCTGGGGAACTACAGGCCAGTGAGTCTAACTTTAGTGCCCAACAAAGATCATGGAGCAAATTGTCCTGGAAACTATGCTCATCCATATGGAATAAGGAGTTCTGCTTGATCTGCCTGGAGAAGAGAATACTCCAAAGAGAATTCCCAGTACCTAAAGGTGGCCTACAAGAGAGCTGGAGAGGGACTTTTTACAGGGTCATGTGATGATAGGAGAAAGGGAATGGCTTTAAACTGAAAGATACATAGTTGAAATAATTCTGGATTTCTTTGCATATTTGCAGCAGAAGTGGGCCATATATGTTCTTTACATATGACTGGTTCCTTAAGTAGATAGAAGATTCTAGGTTGTCTGTCAAAGCACAACACTTTCTTTTGTAAGTTGGTAGTGGTTCTTGCAGCTGAAATAGTTTGACATTTTTGATATTAAAAAAACTGAGAAAAAAATCACCTGTTGATCTGTAAGGGTAAAATATTGCTTTGGTTTGGCAAAATGTATAAGGATATGTTGAACTCCTACGTTTGTGCTCACTGCTTGGTTGTTTTTTTTTTTAATTAAGGATATATTAAAATGGTTTTTATTAAAACAGGTTGCATTCCCATGACAGAAGATTTGGGGCTTAAAAAAAAATAATTAACACTCTTGTATCCATGACACTATCTATGAATTATCTTCACAGTTTTTCTGGAGTGACAGCTTACTTGTAATCGTTAATAAACAAAACCTTCCCTGCATTTCATGATATGAATGAACTGCAAGGTGTGGGGCAGGGGGAATGTGGAAATACCAGATGTTTCTCCTGGTGCAATCTTTAGTTCTGTCCTATTGTGTACCTGTCTGAAGTGCTAATACTACATATTTGCATAGTCCTTTAATTGTTTGGTTTGATTATTTTTTATTGAAACAGGCAACAACAGAGAGACCTTTTATACAGAAGCTATTTCGACCAATTGCTTCAGGAGGACAGTTGCATACTTTGGGAGACCTGCTAAAAGATGTGTGTCCTAGTGCTATCACCACTGAAGGTACTGCAGAAATAACTTTTTGTCCAATAAGATAATTCTTTTTCTGTTGATTTATTGGGTTTTTTTGGTATAGATTTTTTAGGGTTGTGGTTTTGGTTTTGTTTTTTTAAATATGACTATTTTGGAGAGAGAACTAAAATGTGAGTACCAGAGTTTCAGATGTCATTAATTCCTGGCTCTTTACTGTGCCCTTCATGGTTTCAAGAAGGTAAGACTAAGTCCTTAGTCACTCCTGAAAAATTAATCTCTAGAAATTTTATTCTGAAATTCCTGTACTCTTTTGCTGTTATGATGGTCATAGTAAAAATATTCACATATTATTTTCTGCACTTTAAAAGAAAATTACGAAGGTGTCAGCAGATTTTAAGTTACCTTTTATTTTGTATTCCAAAAACTTTTTATAAGTAAAATTCCAAAACTGATAGAAATTGAAGATATTTTCAGAATGCTTTTTTCTGTTCTTGAATTCCAACCTTTTAAAATGTACCAGTAAGAGATTTTTACAAGTATATAATAGTTTATGTATGCTTACGAATTAGTATTGTGTGAGCAATCAATGTAGCATATTATTTCACACAGTAGCATTTGTTGATCTGCACTTATTCAGGAAATAGGATTTTTTGGATGTAATTTTAGTCTCAAAGCTTACAAGTATTGGAACTGTGATGTATGTTTTCGGGGGGATAAATGTAACAGTTATGTACTGTTGCAAATTAAGATCAAAGTTACTTAATGCAAAAGGTTTTCAATTTGTTCTTGCTGTGGTCTTACCAGTACCTGTAAATGAGGAACTTAAGAGAAATGTGTGATAAGCTAGAGAAGATCTTGGTACAGAATTTACTGATGTAGTATCAGCATCTTTTAACAGTGAAGCACTGAATTGGAAATCAATATAAAATTCCACAAGATTTTGTTGTACACAGAAGTTGCTTCATTCAAAATTAAACAGTTGTCACAGATTTCTCCCAGTATCAGGATCTTAGAAATTCACTGAAATATCAAAGTACTTTTTTTTACCCTTGTTTAATACTTGTTAACACATGAGAACAATTTCCAAAAATAACAGAAGGTAAGAAAAATATGGAGTATTGCTAACCATGTGTCCATTTTTCATAAAGCTCTTTTAAATTTTGGAGCATTATTTTAAGTAACGCTTTCCACTAAGTGTCCAAAAGATAAAGGGAGATACCAATAGATACATGAGTGTTAGCACCAGTGAGTTTAACCATCTTTAAGTACTTAACTGTCAGTATCATACACACCCTACTGAAAAGGTACAGAGGGTATTTTAAAAAATCATTGAGAAGGATGGATGCATTTTAACTTGAAAGGCAGTCAAGCACAAATAAAATGAAAGAAACTCATAAGTATTTATGCACAAGTTATTCCAGGATTTAAGGGATGACAATTTTTATGTAGATTTGCCAAAGCTGCAGATGGTGAATGTGCTAGTTAACTGCCCTTATTGGAAGTGTGAATGTAATACAATTCTATCTGAATACCAGTGATGATGCTTCCCATCAGTAGGCCTTCTTTTCAGATGTTGACAAAAGCACCAGTCTTGGACAGCAGAACAGAAATATGCTGTGCTAATTGCTTGCTTCGTTTTTGTTAAAAGCTAAAAAAGCTTACATTTATTCAATCTGGACAAAAAAAAAGTTGGAAAAAGAGAAATTAAAGTAGGTACTGTTCTTACATAAAAGGAGGGATGTGAAATTCAGTGGGTTTTGGAGTGTTGGAATGTGCTTGTCTGTTGCTGTATACATCTGCTTAAATTTGGCCTAATTTTTACTGAACAATTTGCAAACTTCAGAGTTGGATAGATCTGCTCCCTCAGATGGGTGTGAGCTATCCAGAACTCAGCACATTTTCTCCTGTAACACAGCATGGTGTTGTAGTATCGCTCAGTTGTTCCTCCTGTATTGTGGGCATTCTCCCCTTCTGGTGTGCTGGAGAGCCAAGGAAGCTGAGCTAAATGCAGAAAACAGGGTGGGCTTCTGAGATGTGGGGGTAGACTGATACACAGAGCCAGTGGAGGGGGGTGTGAGAGTCTGGCTGGGCAAGTAATTTGGAAGAAAATGACAGATCTGGGAATCATTAAATGTGATTGGGAGACTGACTATAAACAGTGTGGCAGAATGAAAGAGACTGGGGCAAAAGCCAAAACCTGACATAATAAATGTGAACACCTGGACAGAGTAAGTGGGGTAGGAGATGATAAAAGGATGAGGGAGAAAAAGAATCATGTTGCTTGTGGAGCATGCACAGAGCTTGTGCAAGGCATCTGTGAAAGAATGGTGAGTAGATACCCTGCTGGCCAGGTGATTCAGAGAAGGGATTTGGAGAAGCAAATTGAATCAGAAGTTGAAAAGAAAGGTAGGTTGTGCTGGCAGAATGACAAGCTGCAGGTGAAAAGGTGGCTAGGTGGAGATGGGGATTGTTAGATAAAGGACTGAGGAAAGCCTGTTCAGGGTTTGCTGTAGTGCAGACAGGAATACAAGGCAGAAATTTAGGCATGGCAACATGGAAAGAAAAAAAAAAAGGAAGAAGCAGAATTAGAACAAAACAGAGGGATGATCAAGAAGGGCTCAGACATAAAGAAAACTGACAAAAAGATGGATGCCCATGACAGATGTGATTCTTACTGCTAAGGATCATGGACAGGGAAGGATAGTGCTGGTTTAGGCTTGACTGCTAGAGGTCATCGTACTGATTATTCAATTTAGCCAATAAGTGAATTTAATTATTCTCTTACTTGACTAAATCCACTCATTCATTATTCAAATGTAATGTGCACTATATTAAGTGTTCATGCTCTAATACAGCTTTGAGCTATTAAAAAACCAACTAACTCACCAGACTGTTCAGTACCGTTTTTGAGTTTTGCCTGTGGAAATGTTAGCAGCCATTAGGAGGAAAAGCATCACCCTTTTCCACCAAGTAAACTCCCAAGACTGCAGAACCACAGCACATCTGTGCTATTGAAGTCTCCATGAAACTCATTCAGTAAAATAATTTTCTCTCTGATGCTGTATCACTGAGAATTTAACAAATTTCCTATGTCAACAGATGTTCCATTAGTTCAAAATACAGAGTAGATACAAGTATAGGAGAGTTTAATTTGCAAGCATGTTTTGGAAACCTGGGATACCACACCTAAAGGTTTTACTTCTGAAGCAGTTGGCTCCATTTGAAGTTGAATACTTGAAGTTTAGAAGGTGTCAGAGCTGTAGACTGGCTGTACAATCATAATTTCCTTACATACTTACCATTCAGCTTATAATCACTCTCTGCCTCTCATCTCTGTCTTCTGTGAGACACTATTGTCTTTGTGCCCAGGCTGGGTGTGTTTTAGTGCAAGGTGTGTGGAGTGAAAAATCACAGTCCTGATTCTTGAGGGGATAATCAAGAATGAATGTGCTTCAAGAAATATTTTAATTTAGGCAGCTGAATACTGCCTTTGGGAACAGAATTTAATTATTTCTTCCCTGGAGAATTCATTCATATGTAATCACTGGCAAGCTGAGTGTTACATATCCACACATTTTATAGAGAGGAGCATCAGAAAAGTCCAGTGATCAGCATGAGTGTTCTGCTGAGCAGTTTGCTTTCTTGTGCTTGAAATCAATGAGAACTCTGGGCCTTTGTGCAAACCCTAGACACTTTCTGAAGTAAAGTTTAGGCCTCTCATAACTATTCTTTTGCCTCACCCTCCAAAAAACTAATATTTCTAGCTATAATATTGCTTTGACTTCAATTTGTGATCTCTAAAATGATGATAATTCAGGAAACTCTTGTTAAAATGGTTTTTAAAGGATAAATAGATTGTAGCCAGACATTAAAATTTATCCTCTTTGGACCTTACTTAGTGTCTTCTAATATTTTTCTTGTAAACTTGTATGTTTTGTCTTAATCTACACTTTATTCTAGTGGAGGCATTAAAACAATATTGTAATAAACCAGAATATATTATCAAAGGTTTATTAGAAAATAATTTAAAAATTTTCATGTCTGGATTTTCAGACTATTCAGTTACCAAAATTTAGATTTACTTAATTTTTTCTGAACAAAGGAAATGAAAGTAGTATCTCATCAAAAGTATGCTTAAAGGTGTAATAGATACTGGAGAAGCAAGTTTTAAAAATCTTTTTACTCTCTTTTCAAAGCCATTTAGATAATTTTCCAATTAACCTCCCTCTTTAGTGAATTGATTCTCTGGTGACATTAACTGCATCTTTTCTTCAGTGCAACACAATCAGTGTGAGTTTTTTCTTTGTTTTTCTCCATCTGTTGACTTTTTTTTTCCCTTTTCCTCTATGGTTTTCTCTTTTCCAATGACTTTTCATTCAACTGGAAGCTTCACAGTAATTGTGGTGGTCGCTTGTCTGTGGTGACATCCGTAGCTGAGCTTTGTGCCGTGGGAACACAGGGAATATATGGTTTTCAGACTCAGCATTTGTAGCTGTATATTGAGCTGTTCCTGCTGCCACATTCTTAGGGACCACCACAAGAAGAGGGGAGGGAAGGATTTCAAGAACCACCCACAGTGTCTATATGCCTTTGCTTTAGGAAGCATGGATATAATTAAGTCTTCCTTTTAACTGTGCTGAGAAAAATGTTTCAATGAAAAAATGTATTTATATATATATATGTGGATTGAATATATGCATTGGTTACCAACTGTTGAGAACACGGTGTAAAGAGCACTGTCAAAAGAACAGGTTGAATAATGACATTAGAAGATTGATAGTGAAAATGGTCTTTGTAAAATGCTGTGTCAATATTATTTTGGACTGTTATAGACTGTGGGTAACTGTTTAGAATACTGTATTTTATTTAAATTAGCTTATGAAACTATTTATTCAAGGCTTTTATTGTTCGTTGAAGTGCTGTAAAAATCAAAACTTTGAACTGTTATTATCCCAACCCATACTTTTCTGTCTCTCCTCAAACTGGTCCTTTATTCAATTTTTTTTATACATATGATTTACACATAATCATATTTTAAAAAATATATATATATGTGTGTCTGTAATTTTTTTTCTGCTTAATAAGTTCTGTACAGTACTTATCTTTCTGGGTTGTTAAATAGTTTCATCTGCTTAAGCTGTTAATCAGAGAAAAACTGGTTGATAAAAGACTTTGTTATGGGTATTGTTATACTAAAAGCAAAGAGTGGCTTTTGTTTAGAGTCCATCCTCTACAACTCTTCAGATTGCAAGGAGCATTGGCTTTATGTTCTCTTGTCCTCAGTCACTGCAGTGGAGTGGGAGCAGTGTGCACAGTAGCTGGGAACCCATTTGTCAAAATACGTATCAGGCATTTCAAACATTAGTAGTAATGGTCAGAAAGTGTCAAGAAAAACAGTGGAATTAGAACAAGCACTAAGAAGCCAGTGTAGCTCTTAAAACTATTGGCAATTACATTAATTATCTTGACTATAAAGGATACCCTGTTTTTCTAAAGCAACAATGAGAATGCCTGTCTTTGTTGGTAGCAAACATAGAATGATTTGGTTTGGAAGGGATCTTAAAGCTCATCTAGTTCCATCTCCTCTGCCATGGGCAGGGACACCTTCCACTATCCCAGGCTGCTCAAGGCCCATTCCAGCCTGGCTTCGAACACTTCCAGGGATCCATGGGCAGCCACAGCTTCTCTGCACAACCTGTGCCAGTGTCTCGCCACATGCTGAGTAAGGAGTTAATTCCTAATATCAAATTTAAACCTGCCCTCTTTCAGTTTAAAGCCATTTCCCTTTTTCCTATCACTTTCTCTCCAGCTCTCTTGTAGGCCTCCTTTCGGTAGTGGAAACATTTAAGAATTCTAAGAATAACAAAATGTTCAGAGAACCTTCAAGGAAGACGCACTTATTTTCACTCTGTATTACTCCTCCTGCAGTACTATGCAGTAGTTTCTTCCAGAAGGCTAGGTTGGAACTGATCAAATATAACCCTCTCTAATTTTGTGTACGAGTAACTATTTAGACAGCAAGTGTGTTAAATCATCTGTTTTCTCATTAGCTGAATATTTATTCTTTTTACATGGTTCCTATTTAGCTGCTTCATAAGCAGTGGTTGTGGTTATGTGGCAACAGAAACAGTAAGACCAGGTCACCACCTTCCAGTGAACATTGATACATTTCATTTGTTTCAGTTTTTTTCTTTGTTCTGGTCTGCCTGTGTTGACATAAAATTTGAGAAGTAGTGAAATCCTTCTTGTCATGTTTAATAAATATTAAAACCAGTATTTTCAAACTAATCCAATAATCACTTCTTCTGTATTGTAGCCTGCTGTAGTCTTTCTTTAAGGCATGTTATATTTTTGCGTTTAGTTACTGAACTGTATTTTATCAGTTACACAGCAGTTCATAAATTAAAGTCACCTCAGTCTGAAATTTTACTATGGATAAACCTATATTATGTATATTTTAATTTACTGTATTTCCATAATTATTGTTTAATTCAGTTTGTCTAAAGACTGCATACAATTGAAATCAAATTTGGGAGTTGTGTAGTAATATGGATATACTTAGCTTGCTATTCATGGACTGCTATTCCTGACTGTCTAGAGTTTTTGGAAATCCTTCCTGGAAGATGGGCAATTTCATTTCAGTTTTCAGTCTTTTAAAGTAAAACACAGCAAGTTCTGTTTGAATATATTAAACTATATATAGAAACTATTAAATATAAAATAAACTGTTAAATATATATTCTGTTTGAATATAGTAAACTGTGTTTAGCTTTCAGTTGTGATTATCCTCTGTTGGAGGAGCATGTGTGTATCTGTTTTTTGTTTGCTTCTCCCTAGTTGTTCATACTCCAATCTGAGGCAAGCTGGTCAGTTAGGTTTTTGGGCAGTGTCTCATTATATTTGATCCTGATAGCAGCATCAGGAAAGAGGGGTACTTATTTTCAGTTCTCTCTTCAACTTGCATTGACCTGTCTTATTTTCTGTCACGTCAATGTCTCTTCTTTTTCCTGCTCATGTTCCTTCATCATCTATTCCAGTAGTAGCTCTTGCTGTCCTTTGTTACTCTTTTAGTATCTGCTTTTGCATCCTCTAAAACTAACTCTCTTTTGACTAAGCTCACGGTAAGTTATATAGCTAACTTTGGAGAGTTTCAGACCTTAGCTGATTTCCTAACAGGAATAGATCTAGTTCTCTGGGGTAGTAATTAGTCAACAGTCACTTCTGCTCTGTTAGTTTTTTTCTTTTTGCTTTCTATCTTTTTGTCCTATGGTGTTCTATAATCTAGACTTCAGTTTTCTAGAGTTTACGAACAAATTTCTGTATCACTGGATACAAAAATCTAAAATATTTGGACACCTAGGGACTGTGCCTCTCTATCAGCATTCTTCCTTTTTCCAATTTCTCTTGCTTTTCATTTGTCCTCCAAGATGACCAATATCCTGGTTAGTTACTCAGGGAAGTCAGAATAAAGTTGTGTAGTGTCACTCTTCTCATTCACCATTTTACACTCTTGAAATTTTACATATAGTCTTTCCAGCCAACAGTCCAAAATCCTTCAGCTTTGCTCTTATAGGCTGTGCATCATGTAGTTTTGAATCTAGGCTCATGACAGATGGCTTTTTTATTTTAATATGAAACACCCATTCATGAGTGTTTAGAATCAGGCTTAGGATCAGATTATTCTGATTATTCATGCTGCAGCCTATAAACTCAGTGTCTGATCTTTTTTCCTCTGCTTGTGGATGCCGCTTGCACAGACAAAAGTTGATTCTTTAATTGGACAGTTGTTGTGTGGTGAAGTGCAATTGTCTGCAGTAGTTGCAGTTCCAGAAAATTAGGCAGTCATTTAAATAACTTCAGAGTTATTGCTATTTGTGGGAAGGTTTAGTGGATTATGCAGGAACAGGCTAAGATAGAGCTTGATATTGCTTGTGGTCTCTTACACTGTTGTTGTAGTTTCTATGCAGGTAAGGAAGAGAGGATGTTAAGATCATGTTGTTGCCTGCAACTATAGCATGAGGTCTCACACCTGATATGATAGAACATGTTACTTATGAGTATTCTTTCTCAAACTGATGAATAACAAACTTATCCATCCCTGAAAGAGATAGTACCATGGCTACTCTCCCCTACTGTCTAAAATTCTCAGTTTTACTCACATTAGGTGGATTGCACCACCTGCTTTCAGCAACACTGTTGTTTATGACAGATAATTAAATTAAGTGTTATCTATCTGTTGCTTCAAGGAAGTCATGCTGTGTTTCCCCATGATTTTCTGTATTTGGTGATAGCATTCCTGTTGCCAATTAAAGGGTCTTTGTTTCCAGAGGTAATACCATTTCTGAATGTCAGCGTTTATCAAATTGGAAAAAAAAAAGTGAATAATTCACAACTATTGGAAAAAAATATTTTGGTTAGTGCACATTTATGAAGTTCCTGTAAATGAAAATCTTAATACTGTAAACAGTTCATTTAGAAATAGTGACTCATCTTATTAGGAGAAAGGGAGGAACACAGTATGATCTTACATAACTACAAAGCAGCAAGAGGAAACAGTGTTGAGTTCAACAGAATGCTTTGAAGAGGCAAAGGGTTAAAATGATAGAAAACAGAGTTCTAGGGAGGGAAAGACTTTTCCTCTTCCCCCCCAGAAATTTAAGACATGGGGCATAATGCAAAGATAAAAACGGTGTAATGCAAAAGAAAGCAGTTTTCTTGCACTGCTATCATGTCTAAACAATTCTGGATACAATTTTAATTTGCAAGTGTTGTTGAAGTCTTCATAAAACTTGTTTTGATTTTTGTCTCATGCTTCCTTGAAGGCTCAAATGGTAAACATTTGGACATAATGACGCAAACAGTAGGCTATCAATCATTCCCAGTTTTCACAGCATTGTTGTTCATTCAGAAAAGCTGCGTGAACTGACCTCTTTCTAAAGCAGTGTCATTAGTTCTTTCAGAAATAAAACAAGGATCAAAAAGACTTTCAGGATTTTTCTCTTAAGACTTGCTGTACTGAATGATTTTGGAAAATTAGGGATCAACTGTTTTCAATTAACTCTCAGCTTTTTTTAATGTATAATGTATGAGAGACTACATATTAATTGTTTTTGTTCTCTCTCAGTTTTTTAAGCATTGACTTCCAGTAAATTAGTTAAACAGAAAATTGAATTTAGATTAGATTTGCCATGTAGACTCCTAATTTTGATACAAATGAGAAATTGTGCAACAGAAGGAGGTAAATTTATGCAGTGTGAATGTCTTTGGATAGACATGAAATATGACTGGGCTTGCTCTGCCTGAGGTCAGAATTAGCTTGACATGGGGCTTACTGTGGGAATTGGAGCAGCACAGCACTATCCCATTCCTTGCTGCTCCTGTGGTGAGCAAACTGAGGAAGTCTTTGCTCACTATGTCTGACTAGTAAGTCTGATTGCATATGCTGTCTCAGACTGGTCTGCTTTTCGATGTTTTGGAGGTAAAGTGTTGAAATACTTTCCCAGGCCACCTAAATTTAAAAATATAACAAGCCCTGGGCAGTTCTAGACACTTTATTAGCCACACTTCATCCCACGTGGCTGTGAGAGTGTTGTGAAGGGTTAGTGGTCTTGTAGAGTGTGGGTGTACTAGAAGATGGTTAAAAGCTCACTAGTGATACGAATTCAGTCCACTGTCTGCTCTGCTGTGGGAGTCATCCTCTGGCCACAGCTGACCTTCAGACACTGCTTGAGCTATTCCGCCCTCCTTGCATCCTCGTCTCAGTGGTGCTTTCCATGTTGGAGGAGGTCATCCTGTACTTCTCCTTTCTGGTGTGACTCATTCTTTGTGCCTGTTATCTTTTCCTGACTAGACCATCTGCTTGGATTATCCTTCTGCATTTGACTTGAATCTTACTGCTGACTTTTTGATTTTTGTTTTTTTTTTACACCCACAAACACCTACCTGCCCCAGTTGCCTTTTTTTAAGTTGAAGTGGAAACTTTTTTTTCTGTGTTCAAGTTGCATACCTTTTGATTTAGTAGTCCGTTTTAATCAACTGGGGTGGGAGTCCAGAGGTTGGCTTGAGATTATAGAATTAATAGTCATGACTACACAATTAATTAATATAGATTTAATTTGTCATGACCACTTGGAAAGGTACAGATAATCTGAGAATAATGTGGTAGTTGTGCTTCTTGTTAGCCATCTTCATTTCTAAACAAACTCTTTATGTAATCAGAGAGGACTTCTGTTGTGTGCAGAATGTTCTGGCTCACTTGCTCCTAAAAGGAAACATAGTGTGGGTATGGGGGGCTGCTTGTGATCTTTCTGCATACAATTTCCTGGGAAACACTGAACATAGCTTGGTTTTAAGGGTTTCTCTCACTTAACCTTAATCGACTCTACAAGGATTATCCATCTGGTAGCTTATGAGTGCTTTCTTCCTTTTGGCAAATGGGATGAAGTTCAGTAAGTCCAAATGCCAAGATTCTGCACCTAGGACAGAGTAGCGTGGAGCACCGATATAACCTGGGAGAGGAGTGGCTGGAGAGCAGGCCTGGAGAAAAGGGTCTGGGAGTGCTGGCCAGTGGCAGTCTCAGTGTGAGGCAGCTGTGTGTCCTGGCAGCCAGGAGAGCAAACCACATCCTGGGGTGCATCAAGCACAGCACAGTGAGTAGGAAGAGGTGATTATCCCACTGTATTCAGCATCGGTGCAGCCTCATCTGGCATGCTGTGTGCACTTCTGGGTCCCACAATGTAAGGCTGTTAGGGTACTCTGGTGCCTCCAGAGGGGAGCAACAAAGCTGGTGATGGGGCTGGAAGCATGTCCTATGAGGAGCAGCTTCCTGAGGAAGGGAAGTGGAGAGGGAGGCACAAAGTTCTTCCCCGAGTATCGGGTAATAGGACATGTGGGAATAGCTCAAAGCTGCACTGGGGAGGTTTAGACTGGACCTTGTGAAGCATTTCTTTACCATGAGTGTGGTCAAACAGCAGAACAGTTTTCTAGAGAGGTTGAGAGATGCTCCAAGCCTTTCAGTGTTTAAGAGGCATTTGCACAATGCCCTTAATAATGTGCTCTGACTTTTGGCCAGCCCCAAATTTCTCAGGCAGTGGATGAGATGATCATTGTAGGTCTTTTCCAAGTGCCGTACTCTGCGCTAGTCTGCTCTTTGCTCCTGTGTCCAGCAACTTTGCTAACATCACAAGAGTAATGTGCTGTTTCTTTTGACTTAGAAGTGGTTTCTGGGCATGCACAGGCATGCACATTCAGAATGGTAGACTGTAGGAAGAGGTACAGCAAATAGGGAAATAATCCCATTTCTCGGACAAGCCTTTGGAAATTTGTTCAGCTTCAGCTAAATTTGTTCTGCTGGCCACCCAGTAAGTTTTATTAGTATCAGACTCCAGACTGTTCTCTTTAAATTAGTCAAAAGGCCAATGACTTTATTCAGACACAACAAGAAGTTTTTTTAGTCTGTCATTAACAGTAGTAGTATGAAATGGAGAAAGTAAAGTCCTTGACAGAGCAAAAGAACTTTTTCAAAATTTAGCGTATTCAGTTTGAAAATCACAAGCCAGCAATTCTAAAATGCTCCTCAGAAGAGAGGTGAGGTTTTTCATCCTAGAATAATAGTCTGCTCTTCCCAGGAACATCAGTGTCCTACCACCAATTTCCTGACTGCTATATAGATTTGGAAATATAAGCAGTTAAGAAAAGATTGTGGAAAATTACTGACAGAAAACCTGACTGATTTCTAATCATCTGCTACGTATGTGAATTTTAGGAGAACTGTTGGGGTCAAAGCATCTTGACAGTGTGTTTTGGTTGTGTTGAATTTGCAGTTTTAAAATGAGTATTTTTTGTGTTTTAGGAGGAGACCGCAGGTTCCTTATGCACTGTACACGTTGCAGTGTGTTCCCACAGAATTTATCACTTAGATAAAAGATGAGTGAAGAGAGACAAAAAAGAAGGAGAAATTAAGAGGCACAGAGGGGTGATGGTCACACTGAGGTCAGTAGCAGAGTTAAGAATTGGATTTTTTTGAGTCATGATTTAAATGAGTCTGTCATACTCCAGAGACCACAGAGGTCACTCAGTATGAGTGAGCCATCAAAAACTTCACAGAAAGAAACCCAAACCAAACTTTTGGTTTTTCATTTATCCTTGCTTGCAGATATCAGCATGTCAGCAATAGCTGAAGTGCACGAAGTACGTAGATTTACAGGCTGTTCTTATGGTTAGTTTCACAGAAAATGTGACAATGCCTTTAGTGCTATAATTAGTTCAAGAGTAACTGGAGATTTGGGTCTACCAAAACTTTCAGGAGACAGTAATAACCCTCTGTGACACAATGTGAAGTTCTCAACCAGTACACTGCAGCCCACAAACAGATTTATATTATTTGCTCTCAGTGTTTTTATTTATACTAGTTAACAGAAGTGGACTAGAACATGTGTTGTTTGTGCTGTATGACTATTAGCAGTTCTTGGGCATAATTTTGGTCAAGACATATTAATATTATCCCAGAAAACTTGAGCAGGACTCATGGATTAATAGTTTGGGGTCTGTTCTCAATAGGCAGTAGAGAGGGGCAGATAATTTAGCTGAATAGGCATGAGCTGTTCTCTGGCATTTGCCCTGAAGTTCAAAGAGTGGGTTCTGGCCCATTTTTAAAATTATATATATATATATATATATATATATATATATCTTTTTGAAAATATATATACCTATATCTATTTTATATATATATACACCTTTAAATTAGGTGTATGTACTGTGTCTTTGGGGATTGGCTGAGTGAAATCATTCCCATCTTCCTTGCATCTCTCTTGTAGTCTGGTTCTGTTTTGTCTTGATGCATCTAGGTTGCAGCAAGATGCAACCTAGGATGCACCTGATTTTTCCAGGACATAAACTTATAGGGCTGGAAAAAATAGAACTGCAAAACTAAAGGACCTACAAATAATAATTAGGAGGAAAATAGCAGTTTTACCAGTACTGTAAAGGAGAATAACCCACTGTGTCCTACTCTATTCTTTAAGGATTCAGCAGCACTTGCTAACAGTAGTTGTCCCCTGCTTGAATACCCCATTTTAATCAAGAGATTTTAGTAACTTCACAATCAGTGGATAAACAGTGGATAACTTCATTTTTTACTTTGCACCTGTAGCCATTTGGAGAGTATCTGTTAAAAAATAGAGGTAAAACCTTTCCTTATGTTGAAGCCAAAGTCTTATGCAGTGGTTTGGCTTGTGCACAGGAAGTGCTACAGTCAGTGAAGATTTGAATGCACTTGTGCTCCTTATCCTTTTTCTAGAGGGTATCATCACCACATTTACAATGGCAAAATGCAGCAGATCTCTACACTTTGGCAAACTTCATGAGGTCCAGTATCTTTGTGCAAGCTGTCACCAGCCATTTAAACCAAGAAGCCACATGTATGGACCAGGCAGACAAATAGATGCCCTCCTGACACTTGTGGTGTTGGGCATCAATATCCTCAGATGGAGAGATGGCTGCAAAGCCAGTTCTCTTTAGTGCTGTGAGCTAATGTGGCCAAATTTGTGATAATTAATTTCAGACCTGTGCTTGTCTACACAGCTAATGATTCCTAGTAATCTTGCTAACTAATTAATGATACTAATGTAGCAAATTTCATTTGCTGTATGTTTGTGTTGTAAGCTTTATGGATCTATTTTTCTACTATAAAGCAGAAAAATACTTTCTGAACTCTAAATTAAAAATATTTAAATTATGAGTCAAACTCTCATTAAAAATAAATATTATATTATAATCTAACAGCTTTACAGCTAACTGTCTTAATATTTTGGAATGGAAAAGCTAAAAGGAACTTTTGATGAAAACCTTCCAATTTTAACTCTGACCAGGTAGCTGTTTTGAGAAGGAGTTGTTATTTTTTTTAGTGTTCAGTGTAAAGAGTCCTGCAGGTATTCTGTTACTCCTTTCACCGCTCTTTCCTGAATTTTTCAATGCTAGATTCTTTAATTTTACTATGGTAGAGATCTCTAAATACTTTAGTCTACTAGCTATTCAAAAGAACCTACAGTACATGTATTAAAAAAAGGTATTTCATGTGTGCAAACTCTACAGCCTGCTCATTACAGAATTTATTTTTCGATGAGTAAGGGCCCGGAAGACGCTAATGTAAGTATTTTAGCAAGGGTTTGTATTTCTCTGATAAACAGCACTCCTCTTCTGTTTGTGATCACAGGATGAAAGCTCTCTGAGCTTGTATATGTACATTTTTACTGCTACATCATGTAGTGTGCTCTTAAGATTGAGATCTCATTCCCCAGGAAGCATTTCTGTCTAAGATTAATTGCCCTTTTAAAATCAGTGTTTGATGTATTCCTTTGCCTATATCCTGACTCACTTTAACCCTCTTTGACCTGACCCCACTGACTATTACCGCCATGGCTGGAGCAGAAATCCTTCAGCCTGATGTATGCAGTACAGACTTGAGCCTGTGGTTTTTCACATCAATGGATTCAATTAGCTGAGTTTTTACTGATCAGCTTAGCAGAGGTTGAAGAATTTGTCAGACACAGAACAAAACTGTCCATACTTTGAATATAATTAAATAGCTCATCTCAATTTTCACATGTAGTTTGCTTGTGAAGTTGTTTACTTTGTTAAATAACATAATAATAGTCTTGGAAATAGCATTTTTAAAAAGGAAAAAACAGTTAATTTTTCTCTAGTTAAATAGGGGAAGGCACAAAACACAAAATAACAGCCATTTAGCCTTGAATCTGTATGTGTCACTTATCACTCTTCTGCCAAATGCTTTTAACCAGTGATTATGTCCCAATGTCCACTTTTGAATTTGATGTATTAAACTGGGCAGATGAACTAGCAATTAGCATTATGGCTTGAAATCAAGTGAATGTGCTGGTCTCTTCTGTATTGAGAGTGATTTTTCAGAAACAGTAATCCTTCTGTGCTTTGCTAGGAATAGGTCATCATTTGATTAGCTGAAAAGTTCTTTATAAACGATGAACAGCCATTAGGATCACAGAATATTTGCAGGCATGATGTGAATTAGAGTAACTTGAAAATGAAGTAAACTTGAGGTTGAAAGTTCAAGAATGCCATTAAAAACCTTTAAAAGTGTATGAATGTGCATAAGCTTAGAGGATATATAATATGATTGCATAGAGAATTTGTTATTTGTTTGGCATAATAGCATTTTGAAAACAATGACATTATAAAAATTCTCACAAACTACTGGTAACAAGGTCTTTTACAGCAAATTGATTTGCTCTAGACCAAACTTTGTAAGATAAATCTTTATCAAATGTGATTTTTTGTTTTTGTTCTTTTTTTTCCAAGAACCATATTGATCATGTTTAGCTCCCTAGCTGAATAGAGAGTGAGCCCTAATTTCTGAAGGTCAGTTTTACACTGTTTGGAGGGAAGGGCAACCTCAAATCTCATTAAGGGCATAGTGCATAAAAGGGTTAAATTCTGGTAAGTCAAGATGACTGCTGTTCAAAAAAGCTACACAACTCTTAAAAGTGATTTAGCTCTCCTTCAACAATGGAAAACATATCATGGACAAGTTGGCCTCAATTTGTCACACATTCAAGTGTTTATCTTTTAATGCACACCCTGCCTGTTCCTCATGTATCTAAATGTGTAGTGTGCTTGCTTGTCACATGGAACAGCAGCACGATTTACACTCAACTTTCTCACTTTGTTCACATGTGAATGGCCAAACTTAATGCATTGTAGAAAATTGTTTTATAAGCCTCAGCTGCTAACCCCAGCCTTTTATAAACTATCACAGATTTATTGCTAGTTCAAAGATGAGGCTAAGACACTGATGCTAAGGAAGAAGGGTTATAAGAATATTCCCTGGGAGTTTAGTTTTACCTTCTTTTTATTCTGCCTGAAGCTAGATGTTTGATGGGAAGCATCTTTGGCCTTGTAAGGTCTTCTATAAGATGTCAGTTTTTTAAGAAAGTATTTTAGAGTTCTGTCATAAATTCGTTTGGGATTTATTCCAAGAACCCTATTTTAAAAACTTCTATGAAATATACAAGAATAAAATAATTTAAAAGTAATAGCAATAAATTTTAGTTAAGTAAAGCTTAACCCATTGCCACCCTCTATCTGCTTTTCCGTTGAGTTGCATGAACTCCTACAGAAGGAAAAGTTTCCTTGTCTTGCATGGCATTACTGTCAGTGTTAACTGTTTTGGGAAATTGTTAAAAATAGTGTGCTCAGGCTTAGTATGCTTAATGGTGTTTCAGGTCAAATTCACTTTCTCTAAAAACTTTTTGAGTGCACTAGAAAAAAGGGTTTTTAGTTCATTTACATGCTTCCTGGCTCCTGTGAGATTAGAAGTGTGAGCCAAGTTCTCATCTGCTGCTTCAAAGCATCATAAACTTTTACGTGTGGTGATTACTTTAATCTGCTTTTTTGCTATGTTTCAGAAGTGTGGCTATCTAACCTGAGGATAGATTTGAGGTAAAAGATGATAGGAAATAACAAGAGAGAAGGATTGCATGGAAAAGAAAATTATTAATGGAGTGATGCCAAATATTTGATTTCATCTCACTATTTAGTGATATTTAATGTAGATGATGGTAATATTGTATATTATAATATTGCACTTCTGTTTGGGGGATAGAGAAGGCAGGATGGTGCCTAGGATAATCCAAGGAAGGTAAGAACTGTGAGGAAGAAAGTTTTGTCCTGTCCATTAAGTCACAGATGTCTAAACTCATTTGAGATGTTTATACCACAAGAAGATCACGAAGATACCAGCCAACTGGCCTGTGTCAAAACCATGTAAAGAGGTAGAGCAATAATTAAAGCTAAATTAGTGCATATGGATTTAATACCAGTCCATATTTGTATCTTGCCCTGGAGGTGGGCTTTTGTAGTCAGGTACTCTGCAAGAATAGAGTTCACTGAAGTTGATACAGGTCTAGTTCTATCATAGCATTTTGGACAAGTACTTCCTTGTGAGGGGCTCTGGTAAAATGACATGAAGGCACTCCAAGGGTTAAATTGAGACAATATGTGTGACAAAACGCTTCAGGATTGAGAGACTGATGTTTCTAACTTTTTATTTTGGAGAAGAATTTTTAAAAATCAACTTAATTACTTAGAAAAGATAGGTTGAACACTCTTGTTCTGTTATCTGTAGGTTGTTCAGTAAAGTATTAAAAATTAATATTCATTTTAAAAGGGATTTTAAAACAAAATACAAAGTTGTAGCTTTTATTTACTGTACCCCAAACTGGAAACAGACATTTAGGAAAACAATGACCTTCAGTTTGAGCAATTGAACTCATGTTACTACTCAATGGTTAAAATGAGTGATATTGTCTTGTTGCTGACAGTTAACTAAATCTATGTCATGGTTTATTTATATTCATGTCAGGCAGTTGAGTCTATCCAGGAACTGTCATTCTTATTCTCCAAACCACATCTTGTGTTTGGAACAATTCTTATTTCAGGCACAGAATCATTTTGAGAAAGAAATTTGTGCTGAATAACGCACTGACCTTGTATTTCTGTGGGTGAGTTTTTCACCTGAAGTCAGCTTCAGTGGCTTTCCCCAGTGCTGGTGAGATATGTAGGCAGGAAGGAAAAGTCAGTCCTGTGTTTTCATGTCACATATCAGCATCTAAAATTTTTGAGGTCAGAGGGACCTTTTGTTGTGGCTAGGCTATTGTAGAGTTGGCTTTGCAGAACTCTTTATGTGTTCTTGCTCTTGGTCAGAGGATACTGAACAGCATATCTGCTGACATGATCCATCTGTGTGTCTCCTGAAACTGATCATCATTCCAGCTTTGGGGAGAGGAAGAGAATAAGGATTTTGGTACTTTGTGTGGTTGAAGTAAGGTTAAAAGCATGTTAAGATTGCTATGGAAAATGAGTCACTTCTAGCAATTGAGCCTACTGCTGTGGCAAGCAGGGTTGTATTTGCACAAGATGGAATTCGCAGAAAAGTAAGGATACCCTGGGATATGCTGGCTAAAATAGGCTAGTGTGAAGCTTCTGAAAGCTCATAAGATTTTATTCCTAGTTAAAAAATTCTAAATTCTAACTAAAAATACCCTGCTCAATTGAACATGTAGTAAACTTAGACCTTGAAGCTATAGTTTCTTTAGTATTAAATACTTGGTTTTTGTAAAGAGAACATGTTTGCTGTCTGAAGTACTTGTGCTGGGTTCAGTCCAAGAGCAGAATATCATTTGGCCATGAGATTTCACCAAAATAACTTTTTATGCACTTCCCATGAAATGACATAGGTATTGAGCTCTTATTAGTACTCAACTGATTAAGTACAATTTTTTCAGTATACAAATTTATTTTTCTATTTGATCCCTTTATGTTGAGGTTGTCATCACTGTGGAGTCAGAACACCTCACTGTATTTCTGTACCTTGGTCACTGTTACACATACACATGCCAGAAACTGATTGCAGATGTTCCAGTTAGATTGGAGTTTATGAATGGAAAAACCTGTAATAATATGTGTTAGTTTCTAATACATTTTTAAAAGATACTGGAGAAAAGTAAAGCATGAATATTTAATTAAAATATGGGTTTAATTCATTCTGTAGCTATGGTTGCTCATTGAGCAAAGAAATATTTTGGCATGAATTAAAAAATATATGGTATCTACCTACAGTAAGTACTACAGAAGTGATGTGAAAATGTCATACATGCTCCTTAGCCTATTTTTCTTTTCTTTTTACGAACACATGGATTTTTTGTAGCACACACAATGAAAATAATTGTGAAGCTTGTTTTGTTGTAAATGGTATCCTGTTTTTGTCAATTTTAATATTGGATTTTGGAACTGTTGGGACAGGTTACTATTAAACTAGGTAGACGCTCTTTGTCAAGTTTCAGGGCTAACAAATTAAACCATTGCTGACTTTATCAAGGTTTGAGGTCTTTAGAGATGCTACCTATTTAAAAGTGCAAAAAGAGAAGCATGTTCATCAAATATTTGTGTTTCTTTTCTGCTGAAGTCACTGGTGGAGAATTTCTTTAGACTCTGAGGCTTGTCAGGGGCTGTCTCGTCTCTGTGGCTCCTAGAATTTCCAACCTGAGGTGCCCAGAGAGGGAAAGAATAACTTCAGCCACTGTCCAGTGCTTTCCTACCACATGTGGTTACAAATTAGAACACAGTCTTTGAATTTGCTTACTAATATAGAATAATCTTTTGTAAATAAATGCACAGTTGCCTGTATGATCCTTGGTGCTAGACCAGAGGCCCAGCTTCCAAGAAGGAAATTTTGACTTTTGCTTACCAGAGATTTGGCCTTGCCCAGCTTTGGCTTCAGGCTTTCAAAATTGGGTCAGCAATATCATTCAGTAGCAAACTTAGTGGTTGCACACTACATTACTCACACCAGGCACATTACTGAAAGCTATGTTTCTCTAAGTAATTTCCTATGACATCCTTCAGAGGTAGATAAAATCTTTCCAGTGAAGTTGTTGGTGTGTCTCTTCAGATTCAGAGATGTCTGAGGCACCAGGTGCTGAGCACACACTTTTCTCCTGACAGATAATCTGGGGAGCAGAAAAAATGGGGAGGAAAGCAGCCACATCACAGTCACAGAAAGAAAATTCTGCTCCTTAAAATGCTGTCCCAAGATCAGTTTTCCTACAATATGGCATAGCCTATTGCCAGGAATACCTTTAGTATCATTGTCTTCAGAACATATGATATATTCTGAAGATAAGCCAAATGTCTGTGGCCCACTTTGCTGCTGGAAAAGCTGGCATCCAGTCATGTACAGTTAAAATGCTGCTACTGCATGAAACTTGGTTGTGTTTATTCCTTATACATTTTAGTGTCCTTGTCTGTAGTCCTGTGACCTTGTCTATGGTCCTGTGGCCTTGTACCATACAAAAAATGCATTGTTTGCCCCTAATTTGAAGTACCATGTTCTATTTGCCTTTTTAGGGTTGTAAAGCCAATTTTATACGTGGTGCTGGCCTTGACTACAGGCAGATTCTAGGACTTGCTATGCAGAGAACTTGCATACTGAGGATTCTAATTGAGTACTCCAGGGGCACTTTTGCTAAAGCCTGAATGTCTTGTATTGTCTATCTGTTAAGGGATTTAAGCCTACTAAATTGCCCTGACAGGTGATTGCTTGAGGCCACAAATCAGAAGGGAGGTATTTCATCCCACTAAAGAATTTTAAGTGGTACAACACAGATGTAGTCTGGCTAGAGGAGCTGTCTTGTGTAGGTGAAAGGGAGTATATCATTGCAGCACTGGTGAACACTGAGGTGCTAATCTGGATAAAAACTGGCTGAAGTAAGTACCTGTGACAGAGGCAGTGCCTTCTCACTATTCTGCTCTCAGGCACTTGAATCTGTCTGAAAACTAAACCAATCTTTTATGCCCATCTTCAGTTTTTTCTTTCAAATTATGACATAACTCAGTAGAAAAATTTATTGAGATGCATCAGTGCTCATGTGCAACCATCTGAATTGATGCTGAATGAGCTAATTTTCCTATTACTGAGTAGATTAGTTTGCAAGCAACCACTTACATAGCTGAAGGAAAGAGAAAAACTTACTGAATGATACCATGACATGGCACATCTTCCCACCTTCTCTGAAGGCTACAGATTTTCTTGTTTGTTCTTCCGCTGTGTCTCGCTGATTCCTGGATATTGAGGGGTTTGAAAGGAAGCTGGGGATTAGCAACAGTGAATATTGTACTTAGGGCATTCCTTTAAAGAAGAGAGAGTGGGCTCAAGCTGCCTCAGGTTGGGGAGGGATTTGAGCCACTCTCTCAAGGACTCACTTGAGATGCAACAGGCCACTCTCTCTTGCTTCCTCCCAGCAGATGCCTATCTGCGAAAGAGAGTCGTTTGCCAATATTTTCTTGTAGTGGTTTCAGGAGCACAGAGCCACCTCATTGGTGACAGAGGAGCAGATCTCTTCTTAAGCCCTTCACTTCAGAGGTTCTTGTTTCTCTCCATTTTCTGTACAGAGCTGGAAAACCCTTCTGACTTTACATGATATGATTAATTAGCCTGAGTCTGGTCAACACTTTAAGTGTTGCAGCCTTGAGTTAGGGTCTAAGTTAAGTCCGGTGAATGTCTCAAAAATGTCTTAGTACATGACATGTAAGCATAGTTATCTGCCTTCTGGAGATGGAATATTGTTAAGTTTTACCAAAAAGCATTACCATCTGTGCTTAGAGCTTGCCTCTGGTAACTTGAGGGGGCTACAGTACCTTCTCCATTGATACAGCTCCACAAGGAAAGTGGTAAAAAATGATTTAATCTTGGGACAACCACTCTGATAGATGACTTAATTAGTTTTCAGGGTTTTTTGGTTGGCTTTTTTTTGCAAATGCCAAAAGAGTGTTTGTTACTTGAGCATCACTTCAGTAAAATAGAAGCACTCTGATTTTAAGTAGCACTATGAAAACTTATAAAACACAGATTGATATGCTTTTATTTTTCTTGTATTTCCACTTTATCTTAATCCCAAGAGTAATTTGCAGCAAAGCAAAAAAAAAATCTTAGGTTATGTGATAAGTAACATGTAACTCAGTTCTGACAGGATTTTAAGAGGACAAAACAAGCTGGGGAGGTTACTGGAAAATTTGAACTAGTGGTTTTGAGGAAATCCTGTTTATTTTTTCACTACATTACTGAACATTGTAGAGTGGGTGTTGAAAGTAATAATATCATCAGGTCTGGACCCTGTGCACTGCAAATGAACAGTTATTTACCCTAATTTTCACAGGCATTATCCAATGATATAAAGTGGCCTTACTTTGTAATTAGGTCATTTACGTTTTATACCACCAATTTAAATATGTTACCTTTAGCAACTTGTACACTTTGTAGCAGCATTTTATCAGTTTGAAAAGGCTTCTTGTGATCATAGAATGTGGGCTGGGGAAGAAGAGGACAGCAGGTTGGTGGGTCCATATGCATCTAAAATCATGGGAAGAAATATTTTGCAAATCTGTTAATCTATTGTACCTGTGAAACAGGTGGATGAAGTTTTTATGATAGCTAGCAAATCATTCAGGACCCAGATCACAGTGGAAATGGATAATAATTAGACATCTGTTGACAAGATAAGAATATTTTTCAGCAATTGTTTTAGTGTATTTGCTTTTGACAACTTTTTGCTGCAAAAAGTAGAGAAGAGTCTATATGAGAGACACTCTGATTTATAATCGGATGTGTGATGGAAAACATGGAAGTTGAGGAAACTTTGGCTAAATGTGCCTTAAGTGAGAGTTTGTGGTTCCTAGTAACAAAAGGAGAGAAGAATGTTGAAGTAAAAACAATGGATTTTGTGAAAGAAGGCTGCAGTAAATACAGAATTGGGAGATAAGATCTCTTCAGTCAAGCCTCAAGGGGAAAAGGAATTAAGGAGAAGTGATGCTTTGTCAGAGATAATACTAAAGCACAAACAATGCTAATGCAGAGATTTAGATTTTAATTAAACTGGTAAATTCTTCATTGACCTCTGAGGCTTTCTCAGTTTGCCAAGGAACAGAATAAAAGACTTGTATGAGAAAGGGACAAAGCTGGGTTAGGAGTGAGGAACTGGAGACATCAGGAGACATCAAGATTACCTGCGCATCATTTTCAAGCAAGAGTAGGCACATGCACATACATAGAGATTTTGCACAGTAATGGAAGAGCCAAAGAAAATGTTTATAATTTATAAGCCTTTCCTTCAATGGCAAGAAAATTATACTGGGGTTCTAAAGCTTTTAATTCTTATTTTTTGCAAGTTCGGGCTAAAAAGAGTCAGATACATTCTGTCATCTGGTTTTATGTAAATTAGTTGTTTCTGAGAATTAAATAATGAAACATTAAGAAAGACTCACCCCAATTTAAGGAATGACACAGTAGGTTTTCGTTTTAAAGTGTTAAATACATATATTTGGAGGTTAGTTAAAAATATTTAGATGTTCCCTAATTTCTGAGAAGAAAGAAAACTGATGTTGTAAATGAATGAATGCACTACCACAACTGTGTTTCTGAGATCTTTTCTTTGGGAGTTAATTCTTTTGACAATCTGACTGGTAGTGTTTCAGCCCAATAAATACCTGTTGTGACTAGGAATACCAGAAGTTGGTTTTTAAATTATGTGCTTTGTTCTTCAGACTTGTCTGCACTAAAACCAGAAACTAGCAAGTGTTTATGCTCAATTTAGTGTGATAATGTGTGTATTATGCCATTTAGAGAATCAAGACTTTGAACAGAATATACCATATGTAGGTAACAAGTAACAAAAGTACAATGCTTTATTTTAAGCAAACATAACTGTCTGCTCTTGCAGGAAGAATTATTACTAGCATAAAGTCAACTACATGTTTAGGATGATTTTTTTACCAGCTGTGTGGGCATAGATAGCAGGTCATACTACAAACTTCTTCAGGCAGCTGTCAAATCATTTTGGCTACCAAACAAATGTGATTTCACCTGTGTTATAAAATAGAAATTACACTACAGCTGGGGCCACTGAATGCAAGAACCAGTAATGCAAGTACCTACGCTTCTAGACTCTGCTCTCTTCCATGCAGCTCTTGGCCAGGATGGTGGTTTGTTCTGTTATAAAGACACTGGAATGGGACATAAAATGCCAATTAGTGAATGCAGTAATACTTTTGAGTACTGAATGGGGAGTTCACTGTGGTAGGTCCATGTGAGAATGCCATAGTATAGAATAAAATGAGTGAAAGGTCACTGCCTACTTTTCCCCCTGCTAACCATTATTTGAAGCATATTTCATATGCTGTTCTCATCCCTTGTCTCTGAAATAAATTTTCATTTTTTTGTTGTTTTAGTTCATGTCATGACTGTTATGTCAGTTGCTTTAGCTGGTTCCCATCATTTGAATCAAAGGATCAAAGTACTTGCATCCTCCGGGACAAGTATAAATAAAAAGAATTGAAATATTCTTAGAAAATACTCTTGTTATACTGGGAATAATTTGCTAACTTTGCTTTTCCAAGAGATGAAACTAAGTGAGAAAAAGCCAGTGCCAACTCTGCCTTTGGAGTAACTCTGAAATATTGCTAGTGATTTATATAAATTATTCTTAGCAAAACAAGATTACTTCAGGAATAATGCATGTATTATATTACACATAGTCCGGCTCTTTCAGGAGATCACAGTATTAAGAATACAACTTACCAGTATATTTTAGGAAGCTCAACATTTTAAGCATGATCTGTGTAAAATTCATATGCCTTATGGCTGGGCGAGATGGATGTGCCTTGACTGGGTTGACAACAAGCTGGGATCACTGTAGGATTAAAAAAAGCCCCTCTTGCAACTAGTAAAGAAAAGTGGCACTTTCATTGAGTTTTACTTAATTCTGGTTTTGTCTTGGAATTAATTTTAACTCAAAGTTTCTGTTTTAGATGATACAAATCTCAGCTTTCTCCACACTGATATTTCCTACTTTTCGTCTGTTAAATGTTGAACTCGGTAACACCAATTAAATCTACTGTAAATTAAGTATGAGTAAATGTTTAATCTTCCTGTGAACTTTGAATGGTATACTAGTGGTTTCTCTTTTTCTTTGAATTAGATGGAGAGCAGAAGACTCAAGTGATGATTCATGGAATTGAGCCAATGCTGGAAACACCCATTCAGTGGCTAAGCGAACATATGAGCTATCCAGATAATTTTCTCCACATTAGTATCATTCCCCGACCTACTGATTGAAACTCAGCTGTATTCCTATGAGGATCATTCTCAAGCTGGAATTCTAAGGGCATGTCAACTTCTTGCTTCTGTCAGTCTTGACAGAGGCAGCCTGACCAGAAAAAAAGAAACCAACAAAAAGCCGAAACAAAACAAGAAGTCCTCACTGCTGTAAGCCAAACAGGAAGAGAGATCCTATCATCAGATAAGGGCAATTGGGCTGATCTTATTTTGCATCACTGCTGCGTTTGTTCACTGCTGTAATTAAATCAGTTGCGATATGAAAGAATTTACAGGACTTCTGCAAGTCTGCTGTTTTCTTGTAAAATATAATGAAGCTGAAACTGTCAGCCGAAGAGCAAATGGAAATATGCCACTTGATTGTATTTCTGATTAACAAATAAACAGGGCTGTTTCCTAAAGAGGTAGTGTTTCAGCTTTGAGGGTGGAAACATTGGTTTAATTTTCTAGAAAGTTAGACACTGAGAGATTTGGTTACCAATAGCTTTTTGTAAAAGATCAAATTACTGTAAATCCATCTTTCCTTAATGAGAAGTTCATGTTTACAGTATATGTATTGGTATGCAAATGATCTTTTAACTTTGATAACAAGCAGTGAGAGATTTTAAAATAAGCCTGTGAGCATGTTTTGTCAGTTAAAAACATGCACAACTTAATAATTACAAATACTCTTGATTTGTATGCTGTCACTGAATACTCCAGTGTGTTTATTATTCAAACCAGTTTTCATAGACCAGCAACGATGTAGGATAATTTGTCTCAGGATTTGTCATGGCATTTCTTTGTGCTCATCTAGTTTTTCTTCTTTAAGAATATATTTTCTTAATTTACTTTAACAAGTTGTTTTTTTTTTTAAAAGCTACATGGATGTTGCAAACAGGATTGTATCCTGCTGTTTATTCCCATAGACTAGGAAACAGTTAAATCATAGAATGATTAACAGATTGCTTTTTAATGATTTTGCATTTTGGAAAGCTGAGGCTTTCCAAGCTAATACTTTCTTACATCTGTGGTCCCTGTGCAATCAGTCCACAATTTGGAACTTATAATCTCATTGCACAGATTTTTTCTTAGTGTAGCAGATGTATTTTTAGGTTATCGGATCATTTTGGTTTCTAAATGTTCGTTACCATTGCAGATGCTACTCAAACTTTACCAATTTTTTTTTCTGTTGCACTAAATTCATCAAACTCTGTGCTCTATTGCTTTGTCTGCAGTTTGTGGCTGTTTGTGGCACAAAACTATGTTTATAGTAGACATATTATCCAGTCTGTCAAATATTATCCAATATAAAGAAAGCATGATATTTTTCTTCCAAAAATAGTGGCTGTTGAAGCTCCTACTCACAGTCTTGGCTTGTAAATGTCCCAGTAATTCCCAGTGCTGTTCCCATTCATTCCCATGCTCCCTTTATGGCAGGATACTTACCTGTATCTGAAAAAGAAGAAAATGAAAATCAGCCAAATGAACAAGAACCTCTTTCTGAAGCAAGAGGGGAAGGATCTCCATGGGTGAGGATAGGGTTGAGGCTAAGAAGAGCCCTGAGGGCAGAAAAAATCTGTAGACAGATTAGATACTGTTTTAAATGTTAATGAGGAAAATAGCATTAAGGAAATGGAAGGGTAAAGGTACTAATGAAACAAATCTATGCTGTATTCTGCAGGACATGAAGAATTTTTAAAACAAAACAAACCATGCTGGTCTGTGTTTATGCAGAATAGAAATATAATATTCTTATGGTGGGATGATTTGGTTAAGTTATTCTAATTTCCATTTCTGTTTGGAATTTTTGTTACAGTGTTGGATTGGCATTTATAAACTTCCTTAGGCACACATATCTAAATATTTTGGAGATTTTCAAAGTCCTGCCAATGGATAAAGCAAATATTTTGTAGAGTCTTCATATTTAAAAAAAAATCTTTTGTAGGGATAATTTTTCCATTAATCAGGATAAGCGGCAATACCTTTCAAAAACTGTAGAGATTGTGTTTCCTTTGTTTTAAGGTAATCTGGAGTGAGTCACTGGCTATTTTAATATATTCTACACCAGCATTTTAAGTATACAGCTCTTCTTATGGCCCGTATTTGCCAGTAAATCCAACTTTAAGGCCTAGCATGGAACAAAAAAATAGCTTGGCTTTAAAACGTACTCTTTCCTCTTACTTTAACTATTTAAACTTTATTAAAAAATAAAACAAAGTTTGAGTCTGTCTTTATTTTCAGCTAAATAAGGATCTTTGTATGACGAGTATTTATTTAATAAGTAGGAACTTCTTAGAAGAGGTTCTTAGAATATCATCACATACAGATTGGGTTCTGAATTAAAGCAGGTAGGTATCTATTCTGTGTTAAAATATCTGGTTTTGAGATAGGCATGGTGACATTTTGAAATGTCACACTAAACCTGAGTAATATCTCTTGAGAGAGAGGTAGAAAGACATTCAAAACTAGATTTCAGATTTCTGTACTTTCACATTACACTGTCAAATTAGCTTGTGGAAGATGAGTTTAAAATGGGAGAGATGTTTTCTCTCCTTCCCTTGCCTTTCATGTCTCTACAATTCAAGTAAGTAAGTTTTTTTAACTGTGAAATGAAACACCAGTTTCTCTGAACTATAGATTGAAGAACAGAAAGCATACAAACAAGCTATGCAAAAAGCTACATGAAGAGTTTGGTGTATGTCAGGTTTTTCTATGTACAAATAACCAGCGTGATATGGAGTTTATATGTATAAAAACCACTTAGGGTAGAAAGACAGGTAGTCAAACACCAGGTTAGAGTTGGAGAATCTTCACTGCAATTAAAACTGCCAAAATGTGTCCGATTTTAAAATAGCACTTTCCACTGAAGATGTTCAAAGCCTTAATCCTTGCATCATTTCACTAATCCAGATCAATAATAGAATGAATGTGTTGTGGAAACAAATCTAGCTACTAATACTCATTGTACCCTGAGCTCTCACCATAACTGAGTATAATATGTTGGAAAGGGTAAGGCCAATTTGCAACGTAGTTTGCTTGCATCTGTTGGAATTGGAAGGATCGCTTGCTAGACTTCTGTCAAGTGTGTTTTGCAAGTTCACAAGCACTTCTTAGAAATCTCTAGAAGTTTGGTTCTTTTTCAGAGAAAATCAGGCTGTAGTGGGGGAAAAAATGATCAATAGCACTGTTCACTAAACCTGTCTCTTCAGTGGCTGCCTTACAGTGAAAGACACGTGGAGAGTGCACGAGTGAGAGCTGGTGATGCCTTATTTTGCACAGATATAATTTCTCCTTGTGTATATTGTTACTTAGTGTCCCAGCTGACATAACAAGCCAGACAACTTGTTATTCTTTCAACTAGACAGAGGCACTCAAGTATTTTTATTACTACAAAATTAAAGCTCAGAATGGAAACTATCTGGCTGAAACTTGCACCTTACATGCTTTTCTAGCTATAATTAAACTAATGTGCGCTTCAGAGGTTTGATTTCCATCAGTCATATGTACACACACCCTCACTGGATTTTTTCTGCAGTTCAAAATTGGCAAAATAGGCTGGTTTTCCTTCATTTTAAAGACTATCTGAGGCTGTACAAGGCAAACAAGAGGAGGGGATCAGGCCATGGGGGTGAGCCTAAAGCCCTGAAATCGTGGCATGACACAGGAAGTCATACGGTTTCTTCACCATTTCCATAGCGACCATTTTATCATGTGAATCCTGCCCCTTGCCGATTGTCCTTTAATTTGCAGCTTCTCTTTGTTTAGCTGATGCTTGACCTCAGCTGAGTGGTGATGAGGCTGTGCCTGCCCCTGGCTCCACAGCTCTGTCCCTTGCAGGATTACCAGTATTGGTGCCTTGTGTGTGATTGAACTGCCCATCTCCAGGACCCTCCCTGACACTTTCACACAGCTCCTCCCTCACCAGCAGAGCATGAGTTCCTTTCTGCTGGCTTTTACCACCAACTGGGTGGCCCTGGAGGAAAGCAGCGAGAGAAGGGTGCAGAGGAGGAGAGAGGGAAACGAGAGGTATTAAAAAACAGTGAAGGTGGGGCTTGAGAGAAAATACTTTGTGGGGACTGAAATGACAGAGCTGGATTCTTGATCTCACCCAGGTTTCTCATTCACTCATCACCTTGCAGCTCCCACGACGTGCTTTCCTTTCCATCCTTTCCATGAATACACTGCAATGGCTTTCACCTGCAGGACAGTGTCTGGCACCCCTGGTGTTGCCAGGAGTGAGTAGTCGCTGAGTGTGTATTTAGCTTTGATGGTTTGGCACATTGCTGAGGGAGGCCTTTATTTACAGGAATCGTTTCAGAGCTTTCTTCTCTGCAGCAGATGCTTGGCCTGGGCTTCCTTCATGTGAGGAGTCAGAACAGGGAGGTCCTGCTGCAGACAACGTCCTGCGCAGGCACCATAGGTCACTGTTCCAATACGCTGTATGTTGGAAAACTGAGTCATAGATGGATGGATAGGTCACTAGAGTACCTTTCATGAAAAATACTGTTTCAATGTAGTTTTATTTTATGCTATTCTGAATGTTTCATAAAGAACAGCAGAATACATTTTCAGTGTGGCTAATAAATACCAAACCCAGTTTTGGTCACAAGCATTTTCTGTTTCATTTTCCAGTCAGAATAAAATTCCATTATATGGGGTTTAATTGTAGAACAAGACATCAATATTTGTAATGAGTCTGTATAGGCAGTAGAAAGAGGATGTGTCCATTGTAATCGTCAGCATTTCTGCACTGTACGTCTCAACACCTTTTAGTATGAAGATACATGAGGTCTTCTCCTGAGGCATGGCTTTGCTGAGCCACCCAGGCAGTTTCTCTGCCAGTTTGGGAGGTCTGCTCCCCTATGGAAACTCTCCAGTTTTGGTTTATTGTATATAAATTTATACTTGATGGCTGTTGAGAAAATGACTGGAAGAATATCCATAATGGCAATGGAAAAAAAAAAAAAAACCAAAAAAAAGCAAAGCCTAATTTATTGCTAAAATGGAATGTCTTTCAGTAAGAAATCATGATGTCAGTTTTCAGCAAAATTAGTGCTGTCCTACTTCTGGTTGTATATTCAGTTATTTCAGTGGTAAGAGGGAGCAATCCTAATGGGTCAGCTTACAATTGCCCTGAAATATATATAGTGTGTTTTTTTATTAATATGCATTGGCATATTAATAGGAATTACTTGTATTTTATTCTTTCTCTTGCTGAAGCTTGAATGCATTCAAGGGTTCTGCTGCAATTGGCTTCCTCAGGGAAGTGCAGCAAGAATTGTGTCCCTTCTGGCCTCCTTGGATCACACTGGGATCAGTGTCTTTTGGAGATACAGAGGAAAATAGTTCTCTGCAGCTTACCTACTTGCACTCTTCCCTCCCTCCTTCCCCAAACTAGATGCCACAATTTTCCATTATGCAACCCTTTTTTTGTTGCTGTTGTTGCATGCACTGGACAACAAACCAGGTGAACTGTAGCTACTGAGCATAATGATAATGATCTTCAGCTGGCATTTTGGGGGGTCTCTGAAGTTTAGGTCTTTCAAGTTTCTGAGCCACACCTCTAACAGTTCTTGTTCTGGGGTAGCCACACAAGCTTCCAACAAGTTAATACACCGTGTAAATTAAATTCTCTTTTAAAATTGGCACTCATGTAAATGGAAGTATCCCCAGCCTTCATTCAGGCTGGTTTTGCTATTTCTGTGTAATCAGCTTTCTGGATACTTCCAAAAAGCAAACCTCACTGAGGTGGTATGGAGGGAATGGACGATGCCTGTTGCACAACTCCCTTGCTCGCACCCAGCTCAGCCCTTGCTTGTGTCACTGCAGGCAATTAACAGTGCTCAAAACCACAGCAGCTCCTCTTCCAAAATGCCATTTGATGGTATCGGGACACTTGAGCATTCAGGAAAAAAAAATGTTTATGTTTTAAAGGGAGATTATTCTTCAGCATTAGAAAATGCTGAAGTAATAAAAGGCATTGAGTGTGTAGCATCAACGAGAGGATCTTTGCTGCAGGTTATGATCTGGATGGGATAAAAATGCTTCTTTAGTATAATATATGCTTGAAACAAACTGTAATATATTTTTGGGTGTTCTGCTTTGATGCTAATGTGTTGTGGGGTGCTATGCTGAAATGAATGTGGATACCATCAATAAAGGAGAAGATCCTTAACACCTTAATGTATGGGCATGTGCCGCCATTGCCACATCATAAACAAGGGCGTAAGCTCTGCAGAGCTGCCCCAAGATAAGGTTGCTAGTGTCTCTGAGAGCAGTGGAGTGCTTTCTCTGGCACTGGCCAGGGAGGGATGAATTAATTGCTGTGGATTTCTCAGATGTGCTGTAGATGTGCATCTTGACCTGATAGGAATGAAACAGAGTGCTTCTCTCTACCTGCAGGATTTATGTTCAGGGATTTTGTCATTTATGTCAAAGAGGGCTTCAGGGATTTGAAGTAACTTTAGGCATGGGATCATCTTGTTGACTACCCTTGATGCTAATTATTTGAAGCAAATCAGACTCTAACATTTTTATCAAGTTTCACTGTGGAGTGAGATGAGATTAAGTGTAAATGGTGTGGCTGGGAACTTCTTGAGAAATATTTAGGTTTATTTTGCACATAGGATCACAGGAAAAAGAGAGCACTCCTGTCTGTGCTGTCTCTGCTGAGGGTTTTGGTGGGTGTCACTGCCTGAAGTGGTGAAGTATCCCTCTGCCATTCAGATCATGTAGTAAGGGTGTTGTTCCCATGGAGAAATCTCCTTGCCCAAGATAAGGGCTGAGTCTGGTTCTTCTGAATTCTGACAATAATAATTTCACTGAGCACAAGCCATGTTGTTGCTGCTCAGCAAGTCTGTAGGTTTTTTCTGGATTTATTACCTTGCAGAGACAAAGCCTGCTGTTTATTCTGAAAAACTACTACCTTAACAACTGAAGAACACCTTAAAATTTTTCAAACTAGAGGGAGAAGCTAGAGCTAGGAGGAACTAGCAGCAACCTCCCATGATTTACCAGAAAGAGAGAAAACAAATTCTGTACTTTTCATCACTTCACAAGCTTCTTGATGCAGCATAAGTGAAAGGTTTCTCAATAAGTTATCTGGGGTTCATGTAGGGAAGAGAACTGGGGGTCTGACTGCTCCTTATGTTGACTGCTCAACATAAGGAGCAGTCAGACCCCCAGTCAAAAGTCTGTACTTTTGACTTTGCAAGCAGAGCTTATCAGCCTCTGCTGTGAATCTGCTGTCCTTCCTCTGCATGGCTATGAAAATTCAGTTTCCAGGAGAGCTCCATTTCAGTTTTACTGGGGGAATGAATTGGTAGAAGCTTGGGAATAAAAGACGATGTCTGGAAGGTTACTAATGGCAGAGGATCCTTCTCAGAGCCGTGTTTAATCCTGCTGTGGATCAGGTGCTGGTCAGAACTGGGGTTGTGTTGAACCATCTGCTGCTGTGTGGAACAAGTCTGTCAGTAATACCTGTGTGATGGCTTGGGCCTCAGAAGGGACAGATGCTATCATGCTTTGCAGTGCAAACTTTTATGAGTGTGTGATCCTGAATTTGGAAGATGGCAGGGTTTGGTAAACGATGCACAGCCTGTTTGGTTTTGTGATGGAATGACTCTTTCATGGCGTGGTACACCGTTAACATGAGGAGCATTGTTTTATTTATCTCAGCTGATGTTCCTCTGAAACTGCTTGGTGGATGACTTTAATGGATGCATGTCATGGTTTAGGAATGGTATTCCACAATTTAGTGTTCCCATTCCAAACTGTGCTCTGCTTGCTCCCTTTCCCCTGCCATGGGATGGAGAGGAGAATGGGAGGCACAAAAGGTAAAGATCAGGGCTTGAGGTGAGAGCAGTTCTCTGGAAACAGCAATGAGATGAGAAAATGAACAGTGTGAGCAGCAGTGTTAATGGCAGAGGGTACAAGGAAGAGGTGAATGATTCACACACAGAGACCCCCTGACAACACCCAGCTGCTCCCTCCATCACAATACACTGATCCAGACGACTGTGAGGGGGTACAGAATAACCTCCAGGTCCTGCCCATCCTGGGCAAAAATTAACCCTGTCCTGCCAGAACCAGGCCGATGAGGAATAGGGATCACTGCACTGGCAGGTACAATAGCGCTCACCTTCTTTGCTTACAAATGCCCCAGGCAATCACGTGTGACACCTTCCTGCAAATGAGGCAAATCCCGCTTGGCGCTCAAGCCGCTGAGGAAGAAAACTTTTATATTGTAACATTAAAGGCAGACACTTTGTTTTAATCACTTGCCAAAACAGCTGAAAACAATTATTAATTAATAGGAAACATTAACTTTTAACTTTGCAAGCTCTCCAAAGAAGTGTCTGTGACAACTTGCATCTGGATTTATGGATAATTTGGATGCAGTGAAAATGGGCATCATACTGCAAAGGTCGACTGCTTTAAATTCATTTTAAGTGTACACATAGTGCTCTTAAAATTAATATGTTTATAAACCGAAATTGGTTCAGTTGGATGCCTTTTGTTCTCTTTGTGGCTTCATTTGAAGCAACAACAAAAAGCTGTGCTTGTTTGTGTGTTTAACCAAAATGTTAAATGCAATTAATCCACCAAAAGCATACAAATATTTTTTTAATAATAGAGGCGCCCCTTTCACAGTGTCTTAGGTATTTAGCACCATGGTTTGGCAAGTAAAAGCAACTTCTTCACATCTCATAAATAAAATTTAAAAAATCTTTTGCTTGGCTTGTTTAATTTGAACCAACACAGTGCAGCACCCTTAGTTTTTCTTGTCTGCTTTGATATGGCTGAGGTTAGTATATGTAGTTGGTGGGGGTGGCATTCCTAGTATTTTAGACTCTGGATCCTACTTTCCCCTCTGGAAAATACTGTGTCTGACAAATACAGCTTGCAGGACAAAAGGAAAGGGGGATGAATATTGCAGTCTGAGACAGAGGTCCTGTTCGATCTGACTGGGGTGTGACTGCTTGGGGATTCATCATGCAGATCTATTGCTTTTGCCTCTTTTGTCCAAAAAAAGAAAAAATTCCTTGGACTGACAGAAACACGATATCCAAAATATTTCAGCTAGATCATACCACAAGAGTTAGTTTGTTATCTTAACTGAGGGTCTTTAGACATCCCAATTATTTTAACAACGGGAGAGTGGCTCCTTAGCCTGTTTGCTTCTAGCCAGTCCACTTCCCAGTTATTGAGCAATTCATGGGGGATCACAGGATGACTTTAGGAACTGCAGATTCTTCAGCAATTACAATATCGTTTCTAGCAAATGTGAGGACTTTGCTTTTTACATTTGCTCCTAAGACTCTTCTCTTTAAAAATGTGTGTTTTCATCCTTTAATTAAAATTATGTCAGTCCTGCTAAACCAGCAACTTGCTCTTTGCCAGGTAATTCAATCTGAGCTCATCTTCTGTGCATGGGACTGAGTCTGGTTGTCTGGTCTCTGTCGTGTATAAAGACTGGGAATCATCTTAGTTATCCTTGTTTTGATCAAGGCACAACACACATGGCCACTCACCAATCTGTGGAAGGCAGATGCGCCTATGTAGTCCAATATTTATGGTTAAGAAGAGAATTGTTACACAGTTCAAATGTTAAGTTGTGCCTTCAGATAATAATGCTTTGCTTTTCCCGGAATGTTTTGCACAAGTCTCATAAAGAAATAGAACTTGTCTTCATTTTATCAAGTAGTTCAGACTTTAATGGCTACTGAAGTGATGCCTACAGCTCACTTCCCTTTCCCTTCTCCTCCCCACCCAGCACAGTGCTCTTGTTGGAAAGGAGGGGTTGCAGTGGTTCAGACATATGGATGCAGCACCTTGAGTCAGATGTATAGAAATGAAAGGCAGTGCTGCCACATCAACAGAGTGACATCTGTGCTCTGGGTGATAGTGGTCAATCATCTCAAAAATAGTGATCATATAAATACCTGAGGATTTTATGGGCTGAGCTATGGCAACTGCTCTGCTTCAATTTATGTTTGTACCTGCTGAAGTCTTACACATTCATCCTGAAATTGCTTTTGATTACAAACAGTGGCTGTTTGCTCAAAGAATTTCATAATCTCAAAGCAGTTATCTTTCTTCAAATAGATAATTGGGTCATTACCAGCTTTTTCTCAAAAGAAGGGGGGAAATTGACTAGTCTAAGACTTCTCAAAGGACAAAAAGTGATTTCTGCAGTGGGTTGGGTATTTTCTAAGCTTCTGTTCTCTCCTAGCTGTTGCTTGATACACTGCTCTGTCTGGAGACTTGCACTGAGCACTCACCCTATCAAGCTTAGGCTAACAGTGCACTGCACTTGTGGCATCTCCACAGCACTGTGACCAATCACAAATAAAAGCAGTGGGTTGCTTCTGCTTACTCACTGGTGTATTAGATTTCTAGTAGCAGTACCATTTTCAGGTCTGTAGGTTGTGTGTGGCAGATGGAAATAATTACTTTCAGTGTGCTCTGGTGTATTGCTAACTGAGCAAGAAAGACAGCATGGCTTCCCTCTCCCACCACCCAGGGTTTAGGATATGCCTAGCTGGAGTGCTACAAAGATCTGGACTGATTCCTGAGTTTTATTTTGGTGTTTTCATTATTTCCACAGAAGCAGCTGAGGGATAAATGTAAATTCCAAGTGTCAGCTTCCAGAGAAGGTGTGAATCTGATCTGTGATGGCTCTTATTGAGAATGAATTTAGAGCAGTCTTGCTTTTAATGCTTGATTTTTGCTTGGGCTGTAGTGATTCAGGGTTTGTTGAGGCCTGTGAGGTTCCTTTATGCCAGTATTGGTTTGTGCCTTTTAAGCAACATCCTTTCCAAAGCCCTCAGTGCTGAATCTTGGGTACAACTCCCATGCAGCAGAAACTTCCCCCAGCTCCTGAGCTTCCTAAACACAGTCTGGAACTGCTGCATCCTCTGATGCTTCTGCATCTAAGAAGTTGTTTGGATTTGATCTGTTCCTCTCCAGCTCTTTGGATCTGCCAGCTCTGTGAAAATAATGAGATGTTAAAATTTTAAAATTAAAAAATAAAACATTATTTGATATGCCAGCTTCAGAGGACAACTGCTAATTCCAGTACACCTCTATTTGCTGTCCTGGTTTTGACTGCTGTTTCCTGCTAATGTGGTAGAATGAAATTTGTGTTATCCTCAGTGTTATCCTATGCTTACAGGACATGGGAACCAGTAGGTTTCCATGCATAGAAATCCAGCATTAAGCAAGTGATTTGGTAATCTTTTGTAGTTGTCCAGAAGGTAAAATGCATTGTGCTGCCACAGTTCTCAGAGCACCCTTTATATGGACAAGCTGTTCCTTTTTGCTTGGCCATCTTGTTTAAGATACAAAAGTACCCCCCAAGCATCTTTCATGGCTTTCATCTGTATCTGTGGAGCATTTTGCAAATGAGAGTTGGGAGGTTTGCCATCCTTGTAAACAATATTGCACACCCCAATTCCAGAACAGGGAAATGCCTCCCTGTCCACACAGATGAAATTCAACAGTTGCTGAACTTTGCAGTTTTTTGATGTTTCACAGCATAGAAGCTGTAGTATGAACACTGAGAAAAAGACTTTTCCCCACCAAAACGCTCAAGCAATTGTACAAGTGAAACAAAGCTGCTTCCTCTGTCCCAAAGAGAACACCAGGGAGAGGCAGGGATGGGCAGAAATGAATGAGAAGGTTTGGTCTAACTGGTCTTTTTTCTCACATAAGGTTAGCAGAATGCTGTTTGTTGCAGTCTGTTGTTGAAGTACCAATATTTGCTCTATTTCTAAAACAAAGAAGTGTTAATTTGATGAAAATCAACAGAAAAGAGTGCAGGAAGCTGCTGATGTGAAAAATTTTCCCATCATGCCAAGACAACATTTTTTTATCAAGTTTTTTTTCTTTAAGGTGTCACTTTGCAAGGTTGCATGCTGATGATAATGTTTTGCTGCTACAGCTGTGTGGAGGAAATGAGACTGCTGAAAACTTTCTGTGTGAAAACCTGTAGAAGTTGACTTCAAAGAGAGAGATGTCCATGAAACATGAATGCAGCAGAGATGTTCTCCAGGGATATTTCAGCTACCAGGAATATGAAATGTTGTGAGCACCTCCCCTCTCAGATTTGCATAGATGGAGATGCATTGACTCAAAACAGAAGGATTTTGATAAGCAGATATTAGCTTCAGTCAGAGCTGAGTAAAGAGGAAAAAAAAGGTAGGTCATATTCAAAACAATCAACACTCACCAGCTTAATTATACACTATATATGGTCCTACTCTTCAGTCAGTGAAGATGGAAAAGTCCTTTATTAAATTTTATGGTACCCATGAAACTGCAGTCTTCAAGCCTATGCCAGCTGTTTCTGAAATCACAACAGAGGATGCTGCAAGCTGCATGGCCATGTCTTTTCCTGAAATCCTGTGGTTTAGCCCACAAGTGGGACTTAATTGGGTCAAATGAAAAGGTTTGGATTTGATCAATGAGTTGGTATATGGTTTGTCAGCTTCTGTTGCTGTTCTGCCTTGTCAGTTGAGAAATGCCAAAAACTTTGGGCAAGTGAAAGTAATGCAATAGTTTTGATAATGTAACTTTCATGATGGCTAAAGGACAGCTCAATACCAATTACCCATGATAAGTAATAAGAGTAAGCTAAAATTATAGCCTGACAGTGCTTGGAGGGACTAGGAGGATGTGTGTAATACATTTGCTTCCTTCCAAAACTTGTTGGACTAGCAGCCTGACTACAGGAAAATCACTGTAATTTAGCTTTTGCTGGCAGTATCAGCAGTGCAATCTAGGGCATAAATACATTGCTTTATGTATATCTTAGCCCAGATCTAACATGGGAGCAAGTGAATATGACAAAGCTTGCACTGTTGTTGCTTCTCCTTTTTTTAAATAGGAACAGGGACAGCCCAGGCTTGGTTGCACTGCAAAATAGACATGAACTTAAATACATTACCTTTATTTCATCCCAAACATCTTATTGGAGGGAGATATGAGCCCAGGTTTTGCCCAGTCCAAAACAGAGACTCTCAGACAGCAGGGCTGCTCTCAGGCAGCCACAAAGGAGGCAGATGAGGAAACTCCTAGTTCAGGTCTTCAGGCTTGGCACAGGAAGGCAGCTGCCATTGCAACCAGCCCCTGTCTGGGATGAAAGCAGTGATCACAGCAAACCTGAACTGTCCACATGCCTCACATGTGACAGAAACACTTGTATTTCCTTCAGCCTGGTCCCTGGGAAGCATCTGACACACCTCATGAGCTTTGATTTGTGTGTCTGGGGCACAGTTTGTTTCTTATGGTAGTCAGAGACTACAGACAAGAAGAACTGTGGGTCTTGGTTTTAAATTTTGGAAAGTAGGGTAGCCAAGCTTTATACTTGCCTTGGATGCATTCTGCGAGCTAAGGAAGCACTCATGGTGACATGTTTTGCCAAATGAATTAGCAGAAGCAGACTCAGCCAGCCCCGAGCATGTCACTGGCCACTTTGGTGGCCCTTTTTGCCACACTTCCAAGACCTGGGAACTGCTGCAATCTGGAGAGAGAAACTTTTGAGCTTGTGCCAGCATGCACCTGCTAACAGGGCTTTGCTGAGGTCTCTGACCTGCAAACAGATAAGCTGCTCTTGTGGGTTAGGAGATTTGAAGCTGCCAGGCTGAAATCCAGCACGTTCCAGCCCAAGCTCTTTACCTGTTCCTTGGTTAAGAGGTGCTTGAACTATTTGGCAGGGAGCCAATGAGGTCTGCTGGCTCTGCCATGGGGCAAGGAGTTACGTTAAAAGACCTGGTTTCCAATTAATCCAGGCCTTTGTAACTCTCTAAGTAGCTTGACCAAAGTCACGTCGGTGCAGGGTCACCCTTGTCTTTGAGTGTGATATGGGGCAGATGAGACCTCTGGTTCTGCTGGACACTGAACTTCAGTGCAGATCATTAACATTTCAACCTTATCAGGAGAAAGGTTCTGGAAATTATCTGTGTAATTGTATCTTGAGGGGCAGAAGGCAGAGCAGAGCTAACTGACTGATGTTTCTCTCTCAAGCTGGAGTTCAGCATTGCCCCATAACCTCTGCTGAGGCTGTTTTTTGAATAAAATAGAACTCTGCATGGGCTGTTCTTGGTGTGGCTTCTGTGCTCTGAATTCTGAGGGAGAATTCATAACCAAAATTAGCCTAATTTTTTTCTTCTTTCTGCATTTCTGATGGTAGGTGCAGGATTTGGGGAAATTGCTTTGCTGCACCAGTGTGGAAGTGTTACTATAGCTGTGACCAAGGTGACCAGGAGATGGTCCTTGCTGCCAGATGTGCCCTGGCTTTACTAACCTGTGTGATTATTTTTGATATGCTTTTGGCTCATGGCAAGTATCTCTCAGAGGTAATCTGTACTCTCCTGCCCTGAAATACATCATGTGTAAAAAAGTGATGGTGTGGTAGCTCTGTGACAGAGGTTTTTGGTGTAGCAGGGCCGTGGTGAACACCCCTTTTCAGTAACTGGGATGGATTTGCTGGAAAGGCCTGACTGATTTGATACTTCTATGGTCAACTGAGGGAAGCTGTGAGCAGCAGCACAGCACTGGCAGTGCCAACTCCTCTGCTGCTGGTTTTGACTGAAATGGCGATTATCTTCAATAAATGGTGAATCAGTGCAAACCCTGGATATGCCTGCCCACTGCTTTAACAATTCACTCTCACAGGGGCTTTCAGATCCCTCAAATTTTACTTGCTCAAAGAAAATTCACTTAAAAAACCAGGCTCATAACAGGAAGTTTATTCTTTTCATTAATACAGTCTCTCTAAATGCAGTGTGTTTGTTAATATGGTATAAATTGAGCTGAGATAAAAGATCTAAGAAACAGAACTCCTGCCTGAGTCCTGTGTGGTGTATATTTAATGAATTTTCACTTAATTATCCATTAATATGTATTAATAAAATAAACATGGCAATTGAACAGTACATACTAAAATACTGTTCTGAAAGAAAACCACATTGAGTAAACTAAAACAACTGCATTTCTTACTAATCTACACAATGCATTTAATTTAAAAGGAGAATTTATAGTATTTGAAATATCCTACCACATACTGAAACTTTTAGTGTAAACTGCCACTTTCTGACTATCACATATTGAAATACTTGTGGTGCGTAGTGAAATTTATGTTACATTGTGTAAAATATATAGTGAAACCGAACTGATGTATAATGAGACACACATGTGCCTGCAATGACTTATCAGTTCCATTATTTTCTAACTAACATTATTTTCATGATCAAGTTTTTTCTGGGTCAGAGGAAGAAAATGGTGAAGACTGGGACTGATACTCAATGGAGAGTGTGAGACCCAAACTTGTACAAAAACCTAATCAAGCTGAGTTATCCTTTGTCCTTGCCTCAGATAAATTCTAAATGTAAAGTCTGCTAATGGTTACAACATGTCTCTCTTTCTCTGCCAAAGCTTCATTACGAACATCAACATCACCCCAGCAAGGGAAATACCACCAGCCACAAGTAGAGAGGCCAGGTGCTGAATTCTCAGCAGTTTTTACCAGGCCGGGGCTGCTGCACAAGAGACCCTGGTGAGGTTTGTGGGGCCTTGCAGGACCACCCTAGCACAGGTTGGGTCATTCAGACCCATTCAGATTTTGTGGGAGGGGGTAAGTAGACATCCCAGACCTGACCTCCTTCATCCACCAGGGCTCCAGACCTCCTGTGAAGGCTCAGGGTGCATGGGCAGCATTGCTGTGACCTGCAAAACATCTCTCCATGCTGCTTAGATTTGTTTTTTCTTTCTTGTTAGGTCCGGACGGCACAGCCAAGCATCCCTGCCGGGCAGGGCAGGCAGGCTGGCTGCTGGGTGTGCCCTGCTGCGGCAGAGCAGGGCTGTGGCAGCCGGTCCGGCAGCTGCTGGCCTCCTGCTGACCCGGGTGCTCCTCTGCAGCGCTGCTCTTTGCAACCCACAGTTGCTCTCCAGTTTCAGCAGTGTCTTGGGCTGAGGATGGCGGCTGCTGGGCTGGCTGGCTGGCTTAGGAGGTGCTTTTATCCTGGTTGACTGGGATCTTTGCAGGTCCCAGCTGGTGCAAGGCTGCAGGATCTCTCCAGCTCTGCCCACTCTTGCCCAGAACTTGCTGCTTGGACCACAAACAGACTGCTGTTTCTGAGAAGTTGCCAAAAAAGAAACTGAGGTCCTAATGCTGCTCAACCAAAAGAGTAGGAAATAAACCACCTGTGAAATAAGTCTCACACCTCCTTGACAGTCCTATTCCAAGCTCCATCATCAGAGTGTTTTCTTTTATGGGTTATCTTTTACCTGGTTTTGCAGCCTTGCCAGGATGACCAAAGCATTTAACACCCAGAAAGTGATAACCACTGTGAAGTTCCCTCTTTCTGATCTGCCTCGGTAGCACTCAAGTCAAGATGTGTTTATCCCATCCTTGCATTGGACTATTGGTCTTTTGCTAAACCAAAACAAGCTCGGCTGTACTGAAATTGAAAGACCTTCCTACTTCATGGCTGTTGTGCAATTGGTGCTCATCAAGGATGGTTAAAGGCACAAGACAAAACACACCCTGCATTTGAGGGTAAGGTGTATTAACCTTTCCACTTGGAATGCCTAATTGCTCAAATATTGCCAACATTGTTCAAACTGCCAGATATGTTAGGGAACAGGCAAAACTGGAGGGACAACTCTATATGAGGGGTATGACAAATTTATTGGGTAAATTGTATGGGAGTGCTTAACCCTTCTCTCTGTTCTGTTTTTTGTAAGGACAGTTGCCAAGTAGAGTTGGTCATGACTAATTCATGTGAGGAAACAGCACGGAGAAGTTAAACAGCAACAACCAGTTTAATTTCACTTGTTACCAATAAGGCCTAACGTAAGTTTCAAAAGGAGATGAAAGGTAAATTTGCCATTTGCTCTCTATGTTTTAAAAGCTGCATGAGAGCTTGAAGAGTGACATGCTCTGTATTACTAATGCTACCTCTGTCCTTAGAGCAGAGGGAGGAGACAAACACAATTTAATTTCTGCGTGTACTAGGACAAAAATTCTCCAGAGCGTAGATTTTGTGTTTTGTTCTACCCCATCCCTAGCTCTTAAAAATCATTCTAGAGGTACATTAGTTATCCCTGAAGCAAGGCAGAGCACACATATGCCTTGGTCAGTGCCAAAACTGACCAAGATGATACTGGGATGTTTTCATGAGGGAGAAGAAGGAAACTTATCCTAAGTATCTGAGCATCAACTCTAGCAAACAATGCATCAGGTATGAATATTTCACAGGTGGTACAACCAACCAGCAGCTACTTCTCTTTTGGTTTTTCTTCTTATCTCCCCTGAATCACAGGGTACAATGGTGACAGTGAATGGATGAGGCACTATGTATTTAGACAACATTGTAGAAGATGATTTGTCAACAGGGAGACAGAAACCTTTCATAATGCTTGGAGGAAAATTCACAGCATAATCCCAGGATAATAGATTTTTAATCCTTGGTTGTTTCCTTGTATGATACAAGCTAATGAGTGTCACCCACTCCATTGTACCTTTCTGTAACTTCCTTGAGAAGTTCCATTTCCTTCCTTCCATTTCCTTTTGAAAGATGTTCAATTCAAACCGAAACATTTACCAATTCCTTCATTCCTGTGGCTAGATTGTTATTTTGCTAAAACAGATTTGAGCAAAACAAGAATCTTTTCAAAGGCAGTATATGGAATTGTTATCCCTTTGAGCTAACTGTGGGAAGGCAAGCACATGGCTGAGCTTTTGTAAAATCATGTTGAAACACAATTATCTTCATTTAAAATGCTTCTGAAGAAGCCAGTCTTGATTTAAATGTCCACTACATGGGTTGTAGTTGAAATGAGGCTGTGAATGGGCAGATCTGCCCTCTGCTGAGCCGGGGGAATCTCTGTGAAGAGGCTGAAGGCAAACAGCTCTTGCATACATTAGCAGCTTAGCAATTTTCTCAGCATCCGTGAAAAAGCTGGGGGTGATCACTTGCCAGTAAAAGGGACATTTTGCTAGCATGGACCCAGTTATTTTCTTCACTGGCTGCCTGTATCCAGTCATGGAGATGTCAGTGTCCTGACAAGAGCACCAGCTCCATATCACTGGATTTTCAGCTGCAGGGAAAAGTATTAGCAAAGGAAGACATGTCAAAACAAGGAAAACCCTAAAAAATAGTTATTTGATAATATCAACCCAGCAAAATACTGAACGGGAGCTTTGGCAGGGTGGCAATAGGCTTCCAAGGAGCCAGAAAGCATCGTGGATGTCACAGTTTGTCAGGCCATTGAAATTTCATGCCTCAGAGTAAAGTCGGAGATGAGAAACTCTGGACCTTTCAATGTGGGAGAGCTGAATCTATCAAAATAGTTTCACTTTGCATCTGCAGACTGTGAAAATGTGTTCTTCCTCTTTTTTCTTTTTCTCTCTCTTAGTATTTTATCTCACCCTTGCCCTTGGTTATGTGGGTTCCCTCACTTACTAGGCACCATGTTTTCCAAAGAAAGGTAGTGTTTCACTGCTTCACTTCACCAGAAATTCTCCTTCTGGGAAGACTGAAGAAGCTGGTGGCCACCAGCTTGCAGCACTGACAGGGGTCCAGGAGCCCCAGGGATGCTCACCTAGAAGGCAAGAGGACAGGGATGGGCACAGGGAAGGGGGGAATGAGAAAGGTAACAGAGATGGAGAGGAAAAGTGGAAGCCTCCCGTGCCAGTCTGCATCATGGGTGACAGCCTTCTCCTGGCAGCAGTGCCACAGCTAGCAGAGCTGGTGGATTGATACATGGAAAGTGCCAATCCTGCTGTGTTGTGCAGCCATAGCATGGGACAGTCACAGAGTGGACAAATCTTACCGCACGTGATTTCCAAAGCCTCAGAGTTTGCCCACGCAGCTGGTGAGAACAGCACTGAGGCAGCAATCCCAGGCACTTGGAGGATGAGAAAAACTGGAATTAAGGTTCAGTCAGTCCTTCATGGACGTGCATAATTATGTGGTCTTTATAGGATCTGTGTTGCCTTTGCCCTTGGCCTTTGGAATTGGGAACCAAAGGAGGCTCTAAAGTGTAAATCCCACACCTTGGAGATGGTCTCTTGAAAGAGGAGGGATAGATGGAGGGAATCTTGTGGCCAGAGACTGGAGTGCTGCCTAGGGAGAATGTTTTCCACTGGCTGTTACCCAAGGAGTTGTGCATTGCATGGAGCAAGTCACTCAGCCTGAATTTTCACAGGTCATGTAGTGTAGTTGCCCTGGTTTGTGCTTGGTTTGAAGGTGTTCAGGATTCCCAGCTGACCCCTGAGGTTAAGATAAGCTAAAGTCAAATAACATGTGGGATAAACTGCCCTGAAATTCTGGGCACCCAAAGAGAGTTTTTGACTTTAAACTTCTGTGTTTTACTTCTTTTTCAGTCCTGCCTAGGGATACCCCCTCTCTCTCCCAGGTGAAGCCTTCAGCATCTTTCCAATGGGTCCACTGGGAGCACTCAGGAGCAAATGGCCCCAGCTGGAGAGTGGAGCAGGAGCACAAAGGCCAGAGCCATGTAGCCAGAAAGGAAGATGGGGTGAGAGGGATGGCAGGATGCCATCCCTTCCCTGTCCCACGCAGGATGAGCATTTCCTGCCTTGTGCACTGAGCAAGCTGTGAGCCCTGTGGGAAAACCAGTGTGTGATCCTGCAAGCAAGGGCTGCTCCTGAAGCTACGTGTGGACAGGCTTAATTAATTCTGTCTCTTTTTTTTGGTGCTTGGCATTTGAACCTTGCTTGCAGTGCAGTAATGCAGGGAGAGAGGTGAGTGTGTGTGAGCCAGTGAAAGTGGTGTCAGCATTTTGATTAGAACAAGGTTTCCATTCGATGCAGACACATGTCCAACCTGGTACCTGTTTGTTTCCAAGTGATGTGAAGGCCCCCTCAGTTCAGCACACGTCTGGGGGCCCAGGCTTTTAATAGCATGTAATATTAATTTCTGGCAACAGATGAGAGTTAATACATTATGTTTAAATCTGGGATGAGTTGTTGACCAGCTGTGCTCTGTGTGCAGAGATACCAAATGCTTTTCTTTGAATAATGTCAGTTCCAGCCTGCAAAGCACATGTGGGTCAGAGGCAGGCAAGACTGAAGACCAGCAAAATTAACCCATTTAATCTTATGGAGCCATGTGTCTCCTGCAGAGCATTTGGTGCAGTTATCCTCTAATGATTTAAGCATTTCAGAAAGTTCTGGGTGAGATGGCTCTTTTTTTAGTGCAGCATGTCAGTCAGTGCTGGTGGGAGGTTTCTGCCCTTGTGTCTGCACCAGAGAGGTAAATTAGGTAAGCAGAGGCATGAATTATTTGCATGAAGCTGAGATGGCGAATGTGTTATCTCAACAGCAGAAAAGGAAATGGTTCTGTATAGATTATTGGTTACTGAGAAAGCAAAGGCATGTCTTTTGTTGCCACAACACCACTGGTCTGGCTGTTGAGTAGATATGGATCAATATCTCCCCTTCCTCCTCAATCCCCTTGCTCTTCACATTTTCACTTAGGCTGAGGTGAAGAGGTTTCACTTTAATTTATGTCATTCTTGTATTGCCAAATGGCATGCCAGCACAACCGATCCGGGTGTGATCTGACTCTCTGTTGTGTGCTCTCACATGCAATGCCCTCGTGGGAAAATGCTGAGAGAAAATGGAAATTTAAGCCGTGCACCTAGCCACGGTGGTTTTTTGGGTTTTTAATAGTGCTTTGTTTGTGAGGTCCTTTGAGCAGAGAGAGTTGGTGTTGAGTTCAGGGTAGTCATAGCCCATAAGTGAGGATTTCTAAATATTATGATATTGCAGATAGTACTATAAGCAACTAGTTCTCTCTATGAACAACAAACTACTTGCAGTTACAGATCAGAGGATCTCAAAACAAGGTGCAAATACACCACAGCCTGAACAAGTCTTGTACCTATTCTACAAATGAGTTGGGCGCTGTATGGGAAGGTCAACTGACTTGTTCCAGACCTCACTACTAGTTGGTGGAGGTACCAAAACCAGAGCACAGCCATCTTAGCTCCAGGGTCCTTGTTTTCATTGCTTAGCTCCAGCCTTGAAATACTGAAGTTTTTAGATTAAAAATAAAAAGTTTGTCTTTAAATCTCCACTGTTAGATAAGCTTGATCTTGGATATATTTCTTTGTGTAGATACTCATCACTACCTTAGTGTTTAGAATAATCTAAATAATTACACTGAAAATCAGTTTTTAAAAAATGTAGTAAGAATGGCATCAACTGGTATTCCCACACTTAAACACCCCTGAATCCGGGGTAAATGAGAACCTGTAACTGAAGTCTGTGTCTAGGTCCATCTCTTGATATATTTTTGAAGTCAGACTCACATGGGGTGAGGCATTTCCTTGCGGCTAATGAATGCAGAGGGAGATAATGGGCAAGAGACCAGTAGCAAAGAACTGAGATTTAGCGTGTTCAAGTCTAACAAGGCACTTAGAGTGTTTTGCAGGGTGTGTGCTGCTTCAGGAAATGGGTTTAATGGTCAGGGAGGGCCCTTGTTTTCCAGCCTTCTCATTTTGGATGAGTAGCTAAGATTTTGACGGAAACTGGAGAGCACTCTGCCTCCACTAAGGTTTGTCCCCTCTGCTCCTCAGCCTGCCTCTCTGTTGGGTGCTCTCTAGTAGGGTAAGGATAATTCTGCCCTACACAGCAGAAGGGCCTAATCCATGTGGCCCATGCTCAGCAGCTCTTGAACCACTCACACCTGCAGCCACTGCTCCACCTCATCTCCTAGGCTGCTTTTTGAGGTCAAGCAAGACCAACGACAGTGCAGCAAACAACACAGTCATTCCTGAATATTGTATCTGGAGGGGATTACAAACTCAAGCAGATGTGAGTGAGGAAGGAAATCTACATATAGTTGCTATGTAGGTCATAACTTCATCTTAGAAATCCTTGGGTGTTTTATGAACAAGTCCCACAGTGATTTGTGGCATGTAGCTCCCAAGGAGGGCAATAAGAATTGGGGTGTCCCCCAGGAGCTGTGCTGAACTCCTTCTGAATACCTCCTCTCAGTCACAGCCCAGGTAGGGATAGCAGGACAGCCAGTACAGAGATTGGTATGTAGTCTAAAAGCTGGGTGTTTCATGGCAAACACATGTAAATACACCAATGCTCATTTGGAAATCGACTGCACACTGGGCACAGTATTACTGTTGAGATCACAAGCCTTTGGAGCAAAACTAGAGCTGCTTCCCAAGGGCCATGGATGTACCTGCCCTGCCCTTCCATTGCTGCCATCTCTAATCATGAGCACAATTTTGGTCAGGGGCTTGTGGCCAGTCTTGCTCAGGGACAGCCCAGGGAAGAATGGGGATGGGCAAGCACCTCCTGCAGCTGCCCAGTTTGTATCTGACAGGCTGTGCTCCCAGTACTGGGACATCAATGCAAGGGAACAGGCCTGAAGCAGGATTTTAGGGCAAAGGGGATGTAGGAAAAGAGCCCCAGCCCTGGCATCCTGGCTCTGCTAGCTTGGCCCTATCTAGGGCCTCTCAGGGTGGCACCGAGGTTGCGGCTCTTGAGGTGGCTTATTGCCCCGCCGATTGGGTTGTGAGGGTTTTGGCAGATTAGGATGCTCTGCTGAGAAAAAGCCCTTTGGTTGTCACCTCTCTCATTTTTCTGCGCTTAAAGTGTATTTCCTCAGTTTGCAGTGTCAGGGGCTGGCTGGGTGCACTGTGAAGCAATTTGGATTCTGCATTGATAAGGCAAGTGCAAACTGTCCCCACAGCTCTCGAGAGCAGAATCAAACTGAAACTTACCACTCAGAGTAGAAAACACATAACACCCACAGCTACAGACATGCACAAATTGCTGTAATATAGGTTAGAAAAGGAGCCCTGTTCTGCACCCTCTAGTCTCATTAAAAACATGCACACAACACCAAATCTTCACTGAATGACTACAAGCACCAGCACATGATCCCTCCTAAACACCCAACTTACTTGTAACGGCTTATTAAAAAGGCAAATTTTCACTTTTCATGTATTCTTGCTCCCCTTAGCACCTGGTTGCAGTTTCTACAGCATTTTTAACTTCTGTTTTTTTTCATGACTGGTTGAGAGTAAAGTGAGACCTCTCTGGGACACCACCCAGCCTGGTTAACTGGGTCCCCACCTAAGGACATGGCTCCAGCGTGGCTGGAAGAAACCAAACTTCCCCCTCTTAGTAAAGCCTTTCTGCAAGGGGCTTTGAGGCTGACAAGAAGAGCAGATCTGGTCTGTAAAGATATACAGAACCTGTCCTGTAAAAACAAAAGGTCTTCAGAATACACAAGGTAGACTAAGAAGATGAAGGTGGGGGAAAAATGTTTTCTGGGGTTCACAGAGGGACAGTTCTCACACAGAAAATTTTGCCACAGGAAAGCTCAAGGGAGACTGGGAACTATAAAATTCAAGAAATCCCATTCAAAATGCTGCCTGCCACACTCCTCTTCCTGCCCAAAAGCTGACCACTGCTTTTAAATTAGGATTTAGTGTGTAAAACTTAACTGCTAAGGGCAGGAGCATTGAGTCTCCCTAACCCCAAGACTGGCATCACATTGTGACAGCTGTCCTCAGCACAGGTGAACTGGGAAAGAGGTTTTCAGCCTCTGATTTTGCTGTGTGTGGTTTCAATATTGCAGGAATTGTTTCTCTTCCCAGCACAGTGTGGCCACTTTGGGGCAGGAATGCTGTAAGGAATCTCACTCGGTCCTTGGATAAGGAAATGATCAAGGACTTGCTTATTCACAATTAATGGAGAAAAAGAGCTGAAAGCCTTTATTAATCATTGCACAATAAGGAAGTCATACTGGTTTTGCTCCCTTCAATAGGGCTATTTGGTCACACCTACCTAAGTGGTTTGGCATCCCAACCATCTCTGCGTGCAGCTGAGGAGGAGGAGGAGGAGGAGGAGGAAGGAAGGAAGGGCCTGGCTTCAGCACCACCAAGGTGCCTGGCTGACAGCTCACAGGGAAGAGAGAGCTCTGAGTGTCCATCTCCCTTTCCTGAAGGGCCAGGCATCTCTTTTTAGAGATTTCTGCCCAGAGCACACACCAGTGCTGCCTCTCCCCATGCTTTGGGCATAGGTCCCCAAGCATGTCCAAGCCCTGGTGTCAAAAAAGAGCAGAAATTCATGCATGCCCTGTGCCAGAGTTCCCCCCACCATCTGCAGGGGTCCCTGCCAGGGAGGGTCAGCTCCTGGGGGTGTGTGCCACCCACCCACTCCCTGTAGATCCTTGCCCCACTACTGGGCTTCTGCTCACTTGTTTACCTGTCGTGGCAGCCAGTCTGTGTAACCCCCAGCTCCAGAAAGGAGTTTGTGGCCAGATGTGATGCCTGGCAGGTGCCTCTCAAGTGCCAGGAGACAGATGCTCAGGCTCCAGGCTTTGGCTGGCACAGGGAGGTGTATTGCCCTAGAAAAGGGTGCTGAGGTGATGTCTCAGGGGCCTTTCCTAGGTGAGCTTGTGCAGGCTGAAGTTTGTAGAGCTGAACAGCCTGAGCCAGCAGAGCCTGTGCTGCCTGGAGGTGGAAAGCATCATCCCAGGAAAACCTGGGCTGGGTTTTTCTGTGTAGAGCACCCCTGAAGGAGTGCCAATCTGCAAGCTCTCATGGTGGAGCTAAGGACACTTTGGCTTTGAAGCAGAAGGCAATGTCTGCTTGTACACACCTCCAAACTGACCCCTCTGTCATGGGATGAGAATATAACTTTGCATCAGAAGTCAGCACTTGGGCAGCAGGGTCTCAGTGAGGCCTAGTGGCCCCTCTCCCGTTTGGCTGCCGCAGTGAATTGCTGGGAAATGTTCCCCAATCTCTTAAAAATGGGTGAAAGCAGAGTCATGCAGTGTGTCGGAAACTCTGTCACTGAGGGCAGCTGGTACAAAGGTGGCCTTCACTGGTGTGCAAATGTGCTCTTTGCCAGCTCTTCCATGTGCTTCTCAGGAGAATGGGAAGGGCAGCAGACATGCTGGTTGCAGGATGGGTCTGTTTCAGCATCTCATGGAAAATTAAACACTTGTGTTTTTGGGAAGCTCTTGTTTTTCTGCTGTTCAGGCAAGACTGTGCTGAAGTTACCAAAATGTCAACCTGTGCTCCCCACATCCCAGGCCAGGCAGCTGCCTTTTCCCTGCCAGCCTACCCCAACCCTGCACAGAGGAGGGAAACCTCCCTCTCAGTGCCAGGGCGGCTGCTTTGATGCTGTCAGTGAGTTTTTCTTTAGCCACTGTGACAGCCTGTGTTTTGCAGATACCTGCCCCATGATGGGCACATTCCTCAGCTGCACCGCATCCACTCAGCTCCGGCTCATGCAGTAATTAGACAAGTGTTTCCTGGCTGCCTTTAATTACAGCCACAACTATTCCCTCACTCTAATGTAACACCTCTGAATGACAGCAAACGTTCTGGGCTGCATCCCACACGGTCCCAGCACGTGTTGAGACGCGGCCGTGCACTGGCAGACACTGATTTGAACCCAAAGGGCTCATACCCCCTCAGTGAGTCACATTTTTCATTTTCGACCTCAAGGCCATAATTGCCCACACTGGGAATTAGCGGTGTCTCCCAGTACCCAGCCGAGAAGCACTGGGCTTTATAAACCAGCCAGAGGGGCAGCAGCATCCTCCCTAAATCCATGCTTAAGTCTATTTCAGCTGTAATTTGCCCTGTCCTGTGGTGAAGCAGCTCAGCTGGCAAGGCCACACTGCCCAACACGTTCAGCCCCTCAGCATTTTCACACTGCCACAGCAAGATGGGCATCAGGCCTGCCTGCCCACAGGCAGCCAGCGGCCCTGTGCGATCTCACAGGGCCGTGTTTGTGGCAGCTCCCAAATTGATGAGCTTTCCCCTCCCAGCCCCTTGCTAAGGCTGTTGTGGTTGTCTGACCTGGTGGTGGTGGTGTTGCCATGGCTGAATCCCGCTGTAGTGCTGCACGGAGCCCCCAAGCCCTCAGCGGCTCCCGCCGGCTCTGGGGCTGCCAGGAACCAAGGCAGCAGCTGCCGCGCTCGGCCTCGCAAGGCTGTGATCTATAACGTGCATTGTCTTTTTATGTAATGTGTTTTATTAAACATCTTCTAAAGCTTACAAGTGTCCCCAGGACATAACTCTCCAGCACAACGTAACGCTTTGCCAAGTAATGAAGTATGATTTATGGCGGTAATGGTTATCCTATGTTTTTTAAAAAAATTATTACAGCAATAGCTCTGTCGAATATAGGAATATAACATGCTGCATTTGGCACGTTTATGACAACAGTGCTCTGGTTTTCTTAACTCCACAGTTCGGTGTTGGCAGTATTTCAAATTCTTGAGACAGATGTTTAAATGAATTTTTTTAAGAGGACAGTGAAATACTTTTAAAACATCATACGGCACTGAGTGTCTCAATATGTGCAGGAACGTTATTTCTTTAACATTCAGGTAGGGCAGGGCAGCACATGGCCTCTCTGGTTTAGATCTCATGGTAAATGATGGAAGTAGCAAATGTTGAATTAGCTTTCTGGGGCATCCTGGCCTGCTGTTACTCTTGGGCTGAGGTGGGGAGGGAGGGGCAGACATTTGACCTTCCCCTGGATTTAGTGCAGTGTTCACATCTCCTTTGTGAGCACTTACAACAGATCCACATTTGTTTTGAATGCAGTTCCCACCATGCTGAGACAGGACTAAGTGGTCTCACACTGACATTTTGAGTGTGTCATTGTGGTCCTGGTGGTTAGGGTTTCAGGCCAGAAATGACAATCATTTGGAAAAATGTAAATGAGAACCCTGGTCATGTATCTCTGAGGCAGATAGCATTCAAGCATTCCATTGAAACACTGAAAATTCTTGGCTTTTTTTTTTTTTTTAAAGGTACTGGCTGAAATTGAGGAAACCTCTGTAAAACACGAAACCAGGGTATTCAGCACTGGCATTGCTGTTTGCACCTTTCAGTGAGGGAAAATTAGAACCCACAAAGGCAGGGACAGCATTGCTGAAGACACCATCGCCCTCAGTGTACCACTGCTGGGGCCACAACCACCCAGCTGGCGCAGAGAGATTGAAGACAAGGAAAGCATCAGTAAAGCAATGAACACTTATATTTAATTTACATTTGACAATTTGCACATAAATAATGATGTAAACCAATACGTAAACATATAATAGTTTGTTGTTCTAGCAAAGTAAAAAGCCTGTTAACTTTGGTCAGAGTCTTTCTTAAGAGAGACAAAAAAACCCCCAAAAACACTGTTGATTGTTGCTACATTCACATGTAAAACGTCTAAGGGGAGGGGGAAACAGTAAAGAGAAGTAACAGTTCTTAAAGCTGATGCATATAAATTCTTGTAAATTTTGTATCAAATACAAGAAAGCACTACAGGCAATAATAGGAAAAGTGTGTGTCCAGTGACAGAGTAGTGATACTTTGGTTTATCCTACAATTAAGTACTATATTTATGAACTATTGCTACATTTAAAAGATGTCAGCCGCACAATTTGCAGGAGTGGAAATGTAATGAACTGGAGTCCTTCAAAAGCTGTGTTTAGAGACTTGTATTTCAGGATTGTTTGTTTTTTTATCAGAAGGCATTAAAATGAAGTTTGCTGAAAACAAAAAGACCACCGAATCCTGAATTGTTGAGGTGGACTTCTAAAAATTTTTTTTTAAGAACATAACCAGAAAGAAAGGGATACGTGGACGGGAGGTGTGTAATAATGCTACTTTATGTTCATGTAAGTTGACTATGCAACTCGTTAGTGGCAGGGCACAACGAGACAAGGGCCTTGTCCCACCTGACTTCCATGCTGCCCTTACTGTGATTTGTGACCACATCACACATGGGTCATATTTGGCTTCAAGTTCTTTCAGTTACATTTTCTGGCTGGCTGTTGAGTGACCACCAGCCTCCTTCCCCCCCCAGTGCAGACTGCCAGGAGAGCAGGGGACTGAAGGAGCCTGGCCTGCAAGCAGGGTAATTCCCACCAAATTCACTGAGATGCCACACGTGGATGCATGATGATGTCATTCACGTGTTTGCAAGTTCAGCTGTGCATGGGTATTTGCAAGTGATAAATGCCTTGGTTCAACCTTCTGGTTTTGAGGTCATTGGTTATTTGCAAAACTGGGATAACATTTGATTTTCACACTTAGATGAAAAATAGGTTTTATTACATGGTTTGGCTCACAACTTAAGTGGTATAAATATATATACATATACATATATCGTATAGTGGTATAAATATATCTATAAATATACATGTATTCTTTGCTACACCTCAAACGTCACCATATCATCTTTGGGCTTAGCAAAACAAAAAGATAAAAGGACGTGCATTCTATCTTTCCCTGTGCACATTTTGGTTTCTTCTCTAAAGTAGCAAAGCATTTAGGTAAAACAGCATTGTCTGCACCACTGGACACAAGCACTGAGGTAATTGTTGTTCAACAACTTTGCAATGCCCTTTTCTTCTTTAATTAAATTAACCACAAAATGTACAAACACAAATACTGAGAAAAATCTGAGTCGTACAGGAAGGCGGGAAAAAAAATTATGTGCCAGGAAAGGACTTTGTTCCCCACTTCTACCCAGGCAAAGTGGGAGAGAAAAATACAAGTAAAACCAAACCCCTTCTTACTCAGGGAATATGATAATCTTTTTTTTTTTTTATCCCTGGAAGGCTCTGGCCAAAAAAACCCCAAAAAAACCTAAAAAACAGAAGAAAGAAATCTGCCCAAAGCCCCCTTTTAGGCAGAATAATATTGGTGTCTTTGCTTTTAAACTGCTTTTGGAAACAAAAGAATGTAAGTGAGATTTTATTTTGGAAAAGCCACTTTAAGCTCATGTGTTCCTTTGGTGTTAAAGTTACATGATAATGTGCGGGGCTGGAGCTGTGCTCTAAAAACCTGTGGTACTGTCCATGGCAGGTCAGCATTTGCTGTGCCACATCTGTTCCAGGGAGAGCTGCAGGTAGAAGAATCTTTCTTCTCCCCTCAGAGAGGCAGGAGAAAAAGTTTCTTCCCTGCTTGCTGCTACTCTGGGTTGTTGGTTTGCTATTTTTTTTCTCCTTTTCAATTCCCAGTGGGGTGATTTGTTCATGAAAGTACACAGCATTTTTTTCAAACCAACAGATCTAGGATTCTGTATGTCACATGTCCAACTTTGGCAATATGAAAAACCACATTTGTTTAAAAGACATTGGTACATAAAACACATTTACTGAAACCCTAATCTTAGGTTCTTAAAACAGATGTGCAGAAAAAAAATATCTACAAAGAATGGCCCATAAAACAAAAAATAATAACATTTAAAGTAAAAATTACAATGAATTTTTCCAGTCATTGTAAACATTTTCCTAATTATTGCTTTTAGAATGATTAATTGCATAATAAATTATGAAGTACTATCATTGAAAAAATAATTATGGATAAATGATTGTCTCTTAGTAACTGGCGAGGCAATGCAGAGTCCTTTGCCCCTTTTTATGCCCTGAGAAAACAGTAACTTTGGAGTTCCTTCTTTCAGCTGGAGAGCGTAGGGAAACTACTGTAAGCCAAGATTGCTTTGCAGCATTGAAACTATGTACAAGCAACTGCTACAGGCACCCTGACTTGCCAAGTCATAAATAAAAAAATCACTTTGCCAAAAAGTCTTAAGGGTCCATTGGTTCAATTGTTTCTTGCTTGACCTTTACAGGTAACAGAGGTAGTGGGTGACCGTGAGGCAACTTCATAACTGACATATCTGACGACTCGTAAAGGTTGCATCCTGAGGAGATAAGCCCATTTCCCAGGTTCCTCTGCAGAGAGACTTTCAGGTTAGCTCCTTCCATTTCCCTCCTGAGCATGGTCAGTATATCCTTCTCCACGATCGATGTTAAGTCGATATTGTCCTCCACTTCTTCCAGCTTGTCAGCATTGTCACTGATGTCGAACTTCTCGATCTCCTCATTGATTCGGTTCAGGTCCTCCATGGAGCGGCCGGAGGCCGGGGCGACAGGGCAGTTGCCCTTCAGGTGGACCTGGAGGCTGCAGAAGTGAATGTAGCTCTTGTGGCAGTGGATGCATTTATGGGGGCGTTCCCGGGTGTGGAGACGCTTGTGCAGCTTCAGGTGCACAAACTGGGTGAATTTGGCTGGGCAGAGCTTGCACTGGTAAGGCTTTTCTCCAGAGTGGAGCCGCAGGTGGGTTTTGAGATTGCTGGTGCTGCTGAACCGCTTGTGACAAACCTAATGTGGGGGGTGGCAGAGAAACAGCGAATGAGTGGGAGGCGATTTTATGGTTTAAATCACAGACACCTAGTAGGAGACGGCAGGATGAAGCAGCAGCTTTCTATATCTTCACACTTTCTCACAAAGGGAAAAAAAATCCCCACCTTTTTATTTAAATATTGCTGAATGTCATTTTGAGTGTGGCTGATGGCAAGACTGTATCAGGCAGGTGTTGCTCTAGCAGGCTGCAGGCAATCGTGCTGTCTCACAGACGCTGCTGCACCAGGGCTGGGCCCGGCTGCGGTGCAGATTCTGGCCCTGAGCAGCCAAGGGTTTGTCCCTCAGCCCTCCCTGCACACTGTAGGGGGTGTGCAAAGCCCTGCCATCCCTTTGGCCTCCGAAGGAATCGCCTCTCTCTCTGTGTTACGTACCTGACACTCGTGGGGTTTTTCTCCCGTATGTACCAGATAGTGCTTCTGGAGGTGAGCCAGCTGTGTGAAGCCCTTATTGCAAGTCTGGCATTTAAATGGTCTCTCTCCACTGTGTACTCGGAGGTGCACCTAGGGAGAGACAAAGCAATTAACAATTTGCAGTTTCCAGTACTACAACAAAAGTGCTTTCAGATGTTTTCCAAAGTCAGCGGAAGAGTCCCATTGCCAAAATACAATGTTATCTAGTTAATTAGGTGGCGTCAGTATTAAAGCACACAACCACGCTTTCTTGCTGGGGGGATGCTGTATAAAGCCCAGACACATAAACAGCCTAACAAAGCAAGGGAGGCCTGACCCTGCTTTTCCTCAAAAACCTACAGGGAGAAACCTGAGCCTTCAAAGAAGGCTCCTGTCTTATTCTCCACTGCCTACCTTTAGATTGGAGAGCTGGCCAAAGGTCTTGGAGCAAACATTGCATTCGTACTTGATCTTCCCATTCTGCTTTTTCAGTGGGTATGGGAGGGTTTTGTAACCGGTCACATTCCTCTTACTTTTAATGAGATTCATGGCTTCTTCACCGCCGGTGGCAGCCAACACCACTGAGGTAGGTTTAGGTTGCATTATGTGTTCCGAACTGGCTGCTGTACCAGCGGTGGGGGACCCACTGGTAGGGCTGCATGGCTTGTCCTTCATGCTGGCAGCAGCGCCCGTGATAGAGAAGGCACTGTTGGGTGCTGGTATGAGGAAGTCTCTTGGATGATCAGGCTGCAGCAGTCGACGGCCTCCTTCACTGGGCAATGAGCTGGGGAGTGTGGTGGGGTTGAGCATGTGGTGGGAAAGGCTACCTCCACTGAGCAGGTTGCCATAAAGAGGGTACATCCTTGGGAAGAGATTGAAATTGTTGATGCCATTGATATTGTTCAAAGCGCTCAGGTTATTACAGCTCATATTGAATGGAGGTAACAGGAATTTGGGGTAATGGGGGTTATAGGACGGTAGAAAGGCAGGTGAGAGGTGGCCAGGAGGTGCATATCCAGGATAAGACCCCAATCCTTCTGAGCCATATGATCCATTCAAGTAAGAGTATGGCTCTCTGTGCTCTTGGGAAGTAGGTGCCAGAGGTGAAACTGTGACACCCGGACTACTGTGAGGGCTTGAACTTTTTAAACTTTGGTCTGGGCTGCTCCTCCCGGAAGGACTTGGTGTAGTAGATGCCTGGATGGGTGAGTGAGTAATGTAGCTGGGTCTGTCCATGCCATATGCTAAGGAAGCTTTCAGATAGTCTTCAGGAATGTGAGGTCGGATCGGGTAGACAACTCGAGGGAAGAAACACCTCTCTGGGCTATAGTTCTTACATAAATCATCCAAGTCTTTTTCTGGATTAACTGGTGAAATGTTGGTCTGAAAGAAGTCTTTTCCTTTAGGAGGATTGGATTCCATTTTCAGAATTTCTTTCACACTGTGCTCCTTCTTTGGGACGCTTTTCTGATAAAGCTCATCTTTATCAGTGCTGTGCTGCTTTGGATTAATGTGGGTTTGTGCTGAAATATAAAGACAAGATAATGAATATTTAGATGTGTCACTGGCGTTATCTCTTTTCAAAACAGAATCTAACCCCTACAAGTTTAATGGGAAGGAAGAGCTACTCTCAGAGATGAGCAATCATTTGACTTGCCACAAAACTAATGGTTGTGTGAAGAAATGCCTGCTGGTATTAAGTATTAATAAAAAGCATTGTTAATTTAAAGGATACCAACCAGTACCTAGAGATCTGGATGATGATACATTTGCAGAGTGCCAGCCTCCACTCTGCAAACTGATTTCAACTTTCTTCCCCCTTAAATTTGCCTAGCTTTGCTGTTGAATGTCTCTTTAAGCAGTATTTCTAATAAACGTGGTAATGAGCATTTGTTCACAATACAGGTTTAACTGAAGGACTTTGCAGAACACAAGCTCCCAGAAATGTTCCTCAGTAAAATAACAAGGCATGACAAATCAGGTTTTGCCAAACCGCAGCAGTCACTTCACCAGCCAGTTCAATTACTTACAGTACCAAAAAAACCATGGCTGGCTAGGATGAAAGCCTTCTTCAAAGAGAAGGTATTCTCCATCAGTAAACAGATCATTACTCATTAAATATACTGCTTAGGAACATCTACAACAAAGCAGACTATTTACTGCAGATTTCTGTGGCATTCAGTCTATGCAAAACTCCTCTGCTTACAGCTGTATTTTATAAAAAAAATGCTGAAGCAAAGCAAAAGAAAGCAAGACTGGTTGGCTCCAGCTTAAGTTGAAATGTGCTTTAAAAAAAGGGGGAAAAAGAAATATGTATTTAGAAGGAAATAGAAGCTAGCATACATTCATCTCAGTACAGCACATATTCTATTTATTTGTATTCAAAGACCTTGCTGTCTGGACATAATACAATCTTAACAGCACACTGAAAGATGACTTCAGTAGAAAAACAAATCTGCCTTTATCTTTGTTACATACTCTTGATTACTTGTAAGATATTTTATTATGGGGGGGAAACTGTAAGATGGTTTCATAATCATAGTTAGTGTAAGGCTTTCCATCAGGAGGTACAAGCCAACACCAGTAGGTACGTGACTCAAGAACACTGCAGTCCTTTAGAAACGTTTCTGCTCCCGTGACTGACTGTTCTTACTTCACTATCTGAGGTGAGAAACAGTTATTTCTGATTTTTGGAGGATCATCTGAACCAAGTGAGGAACATGAGAACGGGCAGTGACCACGCTGCTTTGAACACAGATTCTTTGCTTCACTATTCACTACCCTGATGGAATCTATCATTTGGCAGCATTACCCTATAAGGCAAAGAAAGCCATTTATTAAACATATCCAAGAAAACAGCTGCTTGCAAAACATGTTCCTACTTACAGCAACCCACTTTACAGTAGCACCCTTTCTGAAATGGCATTAGACTAGTAACAAGCAAATTCAGTTTGAGATTTTTGAGTAGTTTGGATATTTTCAAGCTCCAATGAAATGCAATTGAACACAGTTAAGTTCAATTAAAATATGTATGATAAAACGTAAAAGTGTTGTACAGCAAGCATATGCACACATAAGCGCACAGACAGCTTCCCAATTACTTCTCTTAGTGTCCAAAGTTTAATGCAGAGCTCTATCAAAAATAAAGTAATAACATTTTGTGTTCTCTGGCTTTAAAAAACATCTACTTTCTTTGGTAATTTTGTCTGTACTCCTGGACTGATAACTTATTTTCTAAACATCAGCCAGATTTTGGGGCATAGCACAGAGGTCCTCCTAGGTTCAAGAAGCTCCACAATGGCACTGTGAGTAATATTATCTGTATCTTCTTATCAGCTGCCTTTCACCAGAGCAGTGTTTCAGAGCAAACATTCCTGGTGACACTATCAGTATCGGGAAGTATCAAGACCAGGCAGTATTGAAAACTGGACAGGGGGGTGGGAGGTAGGACTTGTGAAGTCTTGCAGCAGGAAAAATAAATAAATACCACCTTATCAGGCCCGTATCAGTTTCTCAGTGGGGTCTGTCAAGCAGGAAGTTCAAATTGACACTTTTCTCTTTTAAAGAAAAAAACCCAGGGGGAGGGGAAGAGGAAGGAGAAATGCTGGTGGTGCTGGAAAAGTGATAGAAAAACTGGGGCCTCTTCAGCTGGAGAAAGAGCTCCCACTGTCACAAGGTTAAACATGAGGGTGGGGATGTACGTGCCTTATGTGCAGGAGCAAGCCCAGAAGTGACAGAAAGGAAGTTCATGCAGAGATCGTAATTTTCTTTGTGCAACAATCCCATGCTCGCTCTTGACTGACTAAAGATAATTGCTCTTTTCTTCCCTTCTGAATTTTCCCAGTAAAGCTGTCCCTCCTACTAATTTCCATGTGTAGACAGAAGCTATGATATTTAAAGAAATTTTTTCAAGTCTAACTGTGATAGCTGTCTTTAGTTTGCAAGCTATCTTTGGTCCATAAATCCCCTCTTGGCTTTTTCCCTTATTACCTGAGTACAAGGGACACTTGGGAAGACCAGAGAGATCAAAACATAAACAAGTGTGTCAGCACTGTGTAAAATAAGAGAAGGTAATGTCCAGGGCCAAGGAGAGGTTCTTAAGTTTTATACTGAAGGTCGATTTAAACCAGGGCTGAAATTGATTGAGAGGTTTACAACCCTTCTTGCTGCTCTTAAAGGAACCATATTTCAAAGTTAAAGAGATATATTTCTTATAAATGGAATTTTTTTTTAACTTGTGATCTTTGATTTAAGTTTTTACCAATCAGAATGTCTCCCATTCACTCCTGAAATGCATTTCTCCCCCCACTCCCATATACACACATATATATACACATACAGTAAATATAGGCACATACTCTTCCAAGATCTGTCTAGTTTCTGTGGTCAGAGGGACACACAGAAAAGAGATTCACAACAAAACAAGAAAGGTGCAGCTGCATTTTTTAGTTACTGATCTGAGGGCAATGCGGGGGGTGGAAGAAAGGAAAAAACCCCCAGACACGCCTCTTGAGGATCCTGACACTTCTAACTGAGGTCAACAGATTATTTGCTCAGATCTGAGATTAGTGAGTGCGTGCAAGAGGAAAAGGGACAAAACGCCTGTTACTTTTAAGTATTGATAAAACTTGGGTGAAGGAGCTGCCTGAAGTCACTCCAGTGTGGGTGTTCCAGCTACAGACTGCTGCAGAGCTATAGACTTTGCTCTCGGTTCCTGTGCTCTGAGCTGTAGGCTGAGAAACATTTCATAAAAACAATGATCTGTTCTTTTCTAAAAACTTGAAAAACGGTTGTCGGCAGACAGTAATTGCAACAGTAATTTCAGGAGTGAGATGGTACTGAACACTTCGAGAGGTAGAGCTTAATTATGCCGATTCACATTTTCGATCTAAATTAAGCACCTCTTTTGCTAGTAGAAAGAGAACCTCGAAGTTGTGAAGCGGGCAAAACAAAGACTGTTTCCACTAAAAATGAGAACAGAGACCAACATTCAGAAGTACAAAATTTGATCATCTGTTTTCTAAATGTGTCCATGACAGTGTGACATGCCTTTGAAAAATCTTTTGCTCAGAGAATGTCTTTCTGGGAGCCTTCAAATAATTCTCAATATTAAGAAAACTTCAGTCCTCAAATTCTGATTTTGTGAAGACAACTTCTCATATCATTTAAAAATCATATTCCTGAGCCCTTTTGAACATTCCAGGAGGCATTTTTTTAAGCAAGTGCAGATGTTTCCTCTCAACCCAAACAGAAAAGCTTCAAAACCAGAAAGTGAAACTGCCCATAAACAAAAGGGAAAGCGAGTGACAGGGCTGAGCTAACGGCCAGCATGTCAGGGCCAGCAGGAAGAAGAGAAGAATAAATCGCATTTAAGAAAAAAGCATTACGAAGTTAATCTTCACAGAACTGGAAACGCTTTAAATAATGTCTTGTTAAACCTGTTAACGAAACAAAAAGATTGCCAAATATTTTGTAAATATGCAAATTATCTTCCCCCAGCATGAACTTTTTTTCTAAAGCTTGACCAAAAGATGTCACCTGCCTGTACTTGACTGAGGAGACAAACATGACATGAGCAGCAGGAAGTTGCATCATATGATTGCAATATATGAACATTATTATCAAATAGTCATGTCCTGAGTCAATGCAATTGTTTGGATTTTGTTGGGTTTTTGTTGTTTGGTTTTGGTTTGGTTTTTTTTTAACTGTTACCCTCTCCACCCCTTCATCCTAAAATAATCCTCCCATGTTGAGGTAAGAATGAAATTCTAAACCATTTGGAACTGCCAAAGCAAATTTCCTCAGTGTTTGCTAAATAAAATATCACAGACTAAAAGACAATCTGAAGGAGCAGTTGAATGAGGTTAGGCACATTTAACAAACTACTCAAAATTTATTTTTAGCAGAATACAGAAATCCTGTGCCACCATACTTAAAACTATTTACTGGACAAAGGCACCATCTGAAGGTGACATCTCCAATCCTGACAGAAAACATTAGAGACCTCAAAACAGGCAGGAAGAGAATGCCATGTGAGTTTCCAGCACTGGGATAATGTGGAGTCTTGCTTCTACCACTATTGTGCAACTCCTTGCAGTCACTTCAACATCCATTTGAAGTTACGTAGCTCCACTTGAGCTAATCATGGCCGTGAAGGTAGGTGTGTGCTCCAGCGTCTGAAGGACTGGGTCAAAGGCCCCAGTTCAGGAAAACACAGAGGACAGGGTTAAACCCACAACTAAGTACATGCCTAATTGCTGTCTTGCATCTGGATGCTTTCCTTCTGCGGCACAAGTGAGCTAATGCTGGGGAAGTTACCTTTAATTTGAAAGTTTGCTGTTACACAGGCAAGTAGATGTTACATGTGGGTGTGTAAATACATTTATGCTCTAAAGTGGTAGTTCTCTCATTTTTGAGGCCACTAATTACAGGAAATAAAGCCAGAGAAATTCCCTGATACATTTTTCCCCGGAGGCCCATCCTGCTCTGGTGCTTAAAGAGGAGCTAAGGTGCTGAACTCTAAGGCTGTGATCCCCAAACCCTTGAGGCACTTAAAGCAGCTGCCTATATTTTAAGTTGGCAAGACTGGAAGGTCTCTGTAGGTGTGTGTCCCAGGTGGCCTCTCCTGTGCTGGGCAGCCAGCCAAGGTAAGACTCTTCCAAAGCCTCCCACAGGCACCAGTGTGCACTGCACACCCAAGACACAGCTAAGGGAGAGATCTGGGTGCAACACACCATGGCCACTGGCTGCCTCCTGCCCACACCAGCGTGTATCCCATGGGAGGAGGCCCTGACTTCAGCTTGCCTCTTGGGACCCAGACTCCAACTTTCCCTCCCTCCTCCTCAGCGGGTGCCAAAACCAGCAGCCACAGGCTGGGAGAGGTGGTGATGCACCCCTGCTCTTCTGAGGGAAGCCATACCACTTTAAACACCAAATTATTAGCAATCCATTTGGCTGGAGAGGACTTTCCTGACTTCTTAGCAGGTTGGGGGGTAGGAGGGGGTCCCCTCAAGCAAGGCTGTGTTCAGATGTCCTGCTAGGCCAAAGCCCCACATCTGTAGCAGGTACAGGGTGCCAGAGAACTGGGGACAACTCCTGCACTTTACTCATGGATGAATGCAGTGCCAGCGTACCTTGGCCAGCCTTTGTGACAGAGAGAGGCTGGAGAGGCAGCACAATGCTCTCTAATTTTAGATTTTACTAGTGGCCTGCGAGAAAGGAGCAGAAGAAAGCTAAACAGTGCTGGCATTACAGTAAACTCATCTGGTTCCAGTACTAATGCTGGGAAAACCACCCCTGCTTGCACCATTGCTACAGGGACTTTGGCAAATAAAGATTTTGGGAGACTTTTGGATTTTTCCTTCACACTTTTCAAAAGGCTAACTTTAGAAAACCTCAATCCTTATGGTACCTGTAGGGGTTTTGGCCCATCTGCAGCCTTTAGGCCTGATTGTGTTGCTCACAAGAATGAGGGGAGAAGAAAAAAAAAACGAAGAGTTTTTCTCATTTTCTGAATTTCTTTTTTCTTTAGGTGGAAGGAGCTAACATAAAATTTCTAAATGGTTTAAATGTAATTATCTTAAAAAAGAGAAGAATATCTATTTCAAACTCAGCAGCTGGAAATACTGCAAATTTTAAGGCTGAACTACAAAAATGTGGCTCAGGTTCCCATTTCTTTAAATTCTTATACTGAGCCTACTACTTTTACTGAAATCAGTTATTCTGCCACGTCCAGACACTCCTAGTTTTGACCTGCTTAAGAGTAACCAGACACAATAAGAAACAGTCTACAAATACATTAACTGCTACTTCTGCAAGGAAGCCTAAGGTGCCAGCAGATGCAGGAAACTGAACCCATGTTTGTGTATCCTCCTAGCTGGTGACCAAATATGCCTGACTAGATTTTAGCAAACTCCTCATCCACCAGAGCCCTACATGTTGCTCTCTCATCTCACATGCAGGTCCCACTGAAAAGCCAACAGCTCATTATATCAGGAAATAAAACTGCACAGAGAGTGGTGAAATGACACATGTGAAAAGATGACAGAATCAGTGAGACAGTTTCTGAACAGAGAATATAGCTGCATAAGACATTCCCTCCCTCTCTTCTCTCTGTCATTAGGAGACAACAAATTTTCTTCTATTAATTTGTAGGGAAAGACAAAAAGCTAGTGAAAGGGTGACACCCACAGAGTATAGATGTACTTTTGATTAATCTGAATGTGGGATACAAGTTTTATAATATGGGATGACAGTTCTAATGATCCCCAAGTAACACTGCTATTTTATAACCCATTCCTTGTAAATAGTTCTTTTTATTTAAAAAAACCCCAAAACTATTTCCAGTTTTTCCTTCAAGTTTCAATGTAGTCACTGGCAGAAGGACAAAAGAATACTCTGCTTTAAGAGCAGCAGCAGGGGAAGTAGCCTAAGAGTCCACTGAGAAGTCAGCAAGAATCTTTTCTTCTCTAGAAGGGGCTCTGGGTGAGGTGTCAGGCAGTGATTAAGCGAGAAGTAAAGCACCAAGGCTGGAAATAATCAGAAACCACAGAGGAACACAAACTCCTGGAAACACCTCTTCCCTCTGCTACCAGTGCTATTATTTTTGAACAGAAAATGAAAGCTGCAATAAAAAGTCAAGAAATGGGGACAAAGTACACTGAGCTTAAAACACAAGTAACCAGATGAGAAGACCACAGGAGGTTTGCTCCCACAAGATAAGTAAGGGTAGATGCAAGGCTCAAAGTGCATTATGCAGTAAACACGTATTTTGTCAGACACCTAGACAGAGCTATGGCACGTTGCCACTTCCTGGTACAGTGAGGGCAGCCCTTTGGGAGCATGAGTGGACAGCCTTTAGTATATGCTACCAAAGCAGACTTTTGCTCAACACACCGTGAGATCTGAAATTGCGCAGTCTGAGAGTGAGCCAACAGCTATGGCTAGGAAGACAGAGGTCAGGTTGTCTGTCCAGAATTTCACCAGATAAGACTCAGATTGTAAACAAACAACTACTCAGATTTTATAATCTCTTTCCATTTGAACAGGCACAGGGAACTCATTCTCTTGTATTGGGTTTTTTAATTCCCCTTTTCCACTGCAAGCTACCTCCTGTGACACAACAGATGATGCAGCTGTGTAATTATACACCTTATTATTAGATTGTATAGGCAAAAGAGACATTACTAGCATTCCTTATTTATACTGTAATCCACTTACTGAGGTTCATCATTGTCAGCTCTCTGGAGGGGGGATAGTGCAGCCTCTCTGCAAAGTCTCGGCAATACCACACAAGGAGCTCTTGGTTGGCAGGGATGGGCTTGATGGTATAGAAGTAGATGTTCATTCCATTCTGACAAGCAGCCAAGTTCTGCTCCTGAACAGAGTAGCCAGGGTTTACATAACGCATCCAGTTGCTCTTGTCCTCGTTAAATCCATCAATGAAGTGGTGAAGTTCACCACTTGAATAGATCTGGAATAGAGAGGAAGTGCTTATGAATATATATACATATATATATAGGCACAGTACGCAACATGTAGGCACAGAGTCCAGAGGGGAAAAGTGATAAGCTCCCCCTTTTATTTTTTTAGATGAGCATATATTACTGAAGTAAGAGTTCAAGCTGTGTTCCTGACTTTCCAACACTGACAACCTCTGAGTTAAGAAGGTATTTAAAGGCAAGTCCACAGTCATCTTTTCCATTTAATCTTAGCGTGTGTCTCTGCTAGCTGTGGAAAACAAGACCCAAAATCTGAAATGCAGAGTACTCTCTGTGTGAACAGTCTACCTTAGAGCCCTTTTCCTGGTGCTCTGATCAACAAGTGGGTGATGCTGATGAGGGCAGGTCTGAGTGCATGCTTGCATTAATGCTTTGAGTCACCTGTGTATAAGACTGACTGGCTGTGCTATGTCAGAGTTCTTCTCGCCTCTTTCTATGGCCTCTGTACTTGCAGTTTCCTACCACCTCCACCCAAAGGTTTAAACTATGCAAACATTCTCCACCCCCCAGAGTCCTAAAGCAACACTTGCTCATAGTTGAACTGTAACCCTTTTGTAGGAAGGCTGGGTGAGGCAAAGATGAAATTCACCTGCCATAAATGAAGGAAGACCTGACGAGGGGTTAGCCCATGACATTGTCACTTTTCTTACCAAGGGACATGTTCTGACTTGTCCACAGAGGGGCAAGAAAACATGAATCTGAAAACTGCTCAGTGGTTTCAGGGGAAAGAAGTTCCCATCACTGACAGAAGCTACTGTTTCTTGAAATAATAAGAGAATTATTTTTAAAAAGGAAAAAAATCAAGAGAAATCCAGGAAACACGCTTGTAAAAACACGCTGCTTACTCTCAAGGGGAGCTAGCTCCATGTTGGATGAAATGGGGCTCCTGGTTTTCTGAAAACAGATGACCAGGCAAAAGCCAGACCTTGAAGTGAGAGCAGCTCGCACCAGCAACGCACCTCGCTGAGCAGGAAATGCCTTTCCAAAGGGGAGACAGAGCTTATCTCGCGGAGAAAACCCTCCGCAGGGTGTTCCTGCCCGTGTGCCCCCAGCACTATCTCTCCCACCTCCGTGGCCGGGCAGCGCCCTCCGGCCGGCCGGGACCCTCCCGCGCCCCCCGGAGCCCGGCGGGCAGAGAGGGGAGGCGGCCTGGCCCTTTAACGCGGGCCGTAAACACCAGAATCACTTTCTTTAAGAGCAACTTCCTGTAAACTGAGAAGGGGGAAATACATGTGGCCTCATCAAAGCAGCTTGCGAGAGATTTTGCGGTGTGTTTGTTATGAGAAAATGGAAAGGAGCCGGGCGAGTTGTGCTGCATCAAGAGGAGCCTCCGCGTTTCTCTGCTCACCCCGGCTCGCAAACTTCCAGGAACGCGGGGCTCTGGCGCTTGACGCCTGCCACCACTTCCCAAACCAGCCCTCCACCGCTCCCACGTCAGGGCCACAGCCCCGGCCCCCCGGCAGAGGCAGCCCCCAGCTCCCACCTATTCTGGGGAAGGCGCGCCCAGATGTGCTGAGTCACGGCGCGCTTCCCAGAAATGACGCGGGCCCGGCCGGCCCCGCTCCCCTGGCGCGGGCAGCGGCCCCGGGCGCCCAGCAGATGTTCCCGCTCCTGCCAGCGAGCCCACGATGCCTTTAATAACATGTGGGAAGTTATCTCCCACAATTTCCTTTGCATATGCAAGGCTGTGTCAGACCCCTAGGAAGGAATTAATTTTCAGTGCAGCAGTCTGCCTTGAACGAATCAAGAGATTACAACAGGGAATTTAATGATGCCTAGATGGCTCCTAGGATATTATTTCTGAGGATCCCTCCACATTAAGGCTTAAAATCACATCATAAGAATGATGTCATCTTTCTCAATGCAATGTAGGAATGAAGTCCTGCAAGATGGTTATCAGCCCCTCTTCCCTGTGTCAGCCTCCTGGTCTCTTCCTAGACTGGACCCAAGCTCCCAAAAAGTTCAACAGAAAGAAACATTTTATGGCTTTGTTAATGTGAAAACAGTTGCCTGCTCTGTAAAAATATTCATGCAAATAACTGCCTGTGCAATGCTGTATTACATCGTACAAGGACAACCAGAGAAAACCAAAATGATTCAATTAGGTAGGAAGAAAGGGGTGTGGGGAATGCTGGTGCATGCCCTGGGTTTCACCTGGATATGAGGTTGGGATATTACTAAGGCAGGCAGGCACCTGAGTGCAGAGGCTTGGACACAGTCCCAAATCCACGGATTTAGACACAACCTACATGGCTAGAAGGCAGCAAAACAAATCCATGGAATGAGATGGGGCTGAAGGAATGTTCTCTAACAATTAATAATGTGTCTGTAAGGAAAATGAGGATTATGTCAACTGATAAACTGGAAGCATATTCCACAGCACAGACTGCCCATGCCAAAACATATTGGCTGCTGCTTTCTTCCAGCTTATACTATGGAGTACAAATTAGGCATCACCTCTGGTGTTTGTCTCTTTTCCCTTTGCTAAGATCCATGAGCTGCTTTTTTAACAATTCTGAGGAGAAAAATTTATGAATTGAATGATACATCTGAAGACTATCACCATTCTTTTATAGCAGCTCTATACAAGAAGCAGGAAGAAATGTCAGAAAATGTATCATAATTCCACAGTGAAAGTTTATGCAGTACTTTAACAGCTTCTTCGTGGTGGGAAAAATCAAGGATGTGACACTTGCATAAATCAGAATGACTTTCCGTTGTGAAGAAATGCAAAATAACCTGCCCTTACAGCAAGCAGCAGAACTATTTCTTTACAGAATCAGCACAGATACATTTTGGAAGAACGAGCCAGGAAGGGCTGTACATCTCCACCACTCTCTCCACCCACACAGTCCCTACATCCAAGACAGCCAGGCTTTTAACTCAGCTTAATTCACCCACTGGCCCTGTTTGTGCCTGGCCACATAACAGAAGCTGTCCCCTGCATCACACAGCAGGAAGTGACCCAGCTTCTCAGCCATACTCATTTAGTCATCTGCTCACTGCAACAACGTGGTGCTGTTTTTTCCTACTTACCCGCCAAAAGTATTTTCTGTTTGCATTCTTGGGAACCGTATCACTGGTATAGATCTCTCCCACCAGGGGTCCAAAGCGTGTTCCTTTTGGGATGTACTCTTTGCTTATCACTCCAGTGACCTACAACAAGAGCAGCACAGGATCAGTCCATTGCCAGTAGAAAATGAGAAGTCTCCTTCTTCTCCCCTGTCCCCCAAATGTAACAAGGTAAAGCAAACAATGCAACAAATTTTCTGTGAAAGGTCAGGAAAACAGAAATGAATAAATGAACAATCGTGTTGGTTACAATATGAACAGTTTTACTAGGTACTAGCATTTTCCTAAGACATATGGAAGCTAATGATGAATACCCCCTTAAAAATGTGCTTTTTGGAAATACATTTACAAGAAGAAACAGTAAGCAAAATGTACAGAGACTGTCAAATATCTTCAGAAGTAATTTTTCCCTATCAAAGGCAACCCCTAAAAGTCTAGTTCCAGCAAACAAAAATATGCAATATCTATCAATCACTTCACTGCTACAGAGCTTGCTTTTCTAATAAGTTAGGAACTGGAATGACTGCTCTTCCAGATCAAAATGAAACCACCCTCCACCCCCCTCCATTCTTTGGTCTATACCCGCCCTGATAGCTAAAAGGAGAACACACACAAAAAAAATACAACCTTCAGTTCTCTTACGAGCATACAGTGGCATACAAAACAGAAATGAAATGGCTCTGGGACATATACTCACAGGTCACTTTCTTGTACAAAAAGGAATCATCAGTTCTGGTAACATATATTAAGTGGGTTTGGTCAAAAAAGGTGTAAGGATTTTGAAGAAAATGCTCCACTGTGCTAGGTCTAAGAAATGTACTCTGGTTGTTCAGTTTCCTTCTTGACAGTAATTATACCAAAAAAAGTCACTGACCACAAATCAGGAAGCAATTCATCATTATTCAGAAGAACGTGCCTTGGAGTAACCCTTTGCAAAACACTGCTGAGTTATTGGTTTTGTCTCTCTGTTTCTCACCAATCTTCTTAAATTTAATGTATCTAAACAATGTTAGAAAACCAACAATTTTGTGAACCAAAAACCCCAAACATTTGCAAGATTGTTCTTGCTGCTCAGATAGTAGAAAAAAAAAGAAGGTAAAAAGCCCATTAATTTGGTATTAAAACCAAATATATTATAAACTCCCATAGCAAAATGTATTAAACATCTTGCCACTTGTCTTTTTGCTCACCAGGATTTCAGAACAAGACAGGAACACCAGAAGTAGTTGAAGAAGACTGAGAAGTGGGATTACTGCTGTCTGTACCCCAGAAGGAATCTATGTCCTTACCAAAGCAGATTAGCACTCGTCAGACCCTACAGATAGCTCACTTCAGTGAGCTTTTCGATTTAACAGTCTTTCTCAGTAAAGGGTGGTAAAAACCCTGGACGATATGTAGACAGTGCTTCACAAATTAGCTAAGCCTTCTGATTTTCTCATGCTACATTTTTTTACATTTTGTGATCATTAATGTGTAAGTGAGAGGCAGACAGAGAAATCCTTGCCTGTGTACTGGTCAAGATTAAAAATCCCAGTAAAAAATGAACACCTAGCATAATTTCCTGTTAAATGTCAAAATAAAGGGGCCAAATAACAGCCATGGATTCAAGGAATCACCTGGAAACAGACTGCTGGGTGTTCGCGGTGGCTGTTTGTACTCGTTTGCATTTTAACATGTGTTTTCAGCACACTACAAAGAAAAAAATTAAAACATCAACAGCAGAGGTAGTTAAATGCTCCATTGATCTGTGCATCTGGACTGAAGAGAGAGAAGAGGGACTTCCAGAAATTTTCTTACACCTACCATATGCTGAAACAAGCTCAGTGGCTCAGTTTTATTTTTGTCTTGCTTGTACATGTCTCATAGAGAGCTGAAAAAGGCAGATGTTCTTCTCATTTTCCCTATATATCTTAATTTACATCCATCTGCCCTCTCAAGAAAAGTTCACAACCAAGCTACAAGCACACCCTACCAGTTTTACTGCATGATAGCTTGAGATTTTTCATGGTTTTAAAAATATCTTGGTCTTAATTAAAACGACTTTAATGAAATTCTCAGAATCTCTAGAAATCACTCCTTGAACTAGTCAACTTGAAACACTCTCTGACACAGCAGATACTTTTTGATATCCACTTTATAGACAACGCTTGTGTTCAGCTGTGCCAGGGGAGAAGCAAAGATGATTTCTCAGCCTGTACCCATGAGAACTTGGCAGAAGGTTCTGCACATCTGCCTGTGCCAACACTGAAGTTTTGCTAAACCAGGCTTTAAAGCTGTCCAGATGACTTTTAGCTGACGGTGGCTTTCAGGTCAGCAATTCTCGGACTCCACTGTTCCCTCCCAAGCTCAGCTGCTAGGATCGATAGGGCCACCCTCCAGGAGAAGGCCGCCAGCAGTGCCAAGGCAGCCTGGTTCCAGGCTGCCAGCAGCCCCCTGCCGCAGCCAGAAGGGGCTCCTGCCCCGCCGCAGCTCAGCGGGTGCGGGTTCAGAAGAGCCAGGAAGCCGGGGGCTGCCGAGGGCTGGTAGGCAGGACAGCGGCGCAGCTCCGGGTCCGGAGCCGGGGCTGAGCGGCCCCCGGGCTGCCGGAGGCTGTGCCAGAGCGGCACTTCGGAGTTCTGTCCGCCAGGTGTCCTCCAGCGCGCCGCTCCGCCCGCCGGGGAGCGCTTCCCGGGAGCCGCGGGGAGCGGGGCGCGGGCGCTCCCCGGGAGCGGCGGAGCCCTTCAGCCCTTCAGCCGCCGCCCGGGCGCTGCCGGCGGGCCCGCACCTCGCCTCACGGGCGCTTCCCGCCTCGTTCCTCTCCAAAGGCGCTTACCCCTTCTCCCTTCAGAGCTCCCAGCGCTCCGCCGCGTCCCTCCTTGTCCCTATACAACAGCATTTCCAGCAGGAAGGTGCAGCCCGGCCTCAGCCGGAGCCCGCTGCCCGAGCGGGCCGGCTGCGAGCGGCGCCCGGGAGCGGCGGCGGGGCGGCCCGGCCCGGCCCGGCGGGGAGCCCGGGGCCGGCGGCATCCCGGGACCAACCGCGGCCCTGGAACTGACCAGGGTCCTAATGCGGCGCCGGGGGCCCGCCCGGCCCGCTCAGCACATCCCGGCCTGCCCGCGGCCCCCGGGCATGAGGCGGCTGGGCTCCGGTCCCAAATCTGATCTGAGATGGCGCTTTGGAAGATCAGCGCTCCTTGCATCTTTGTTTGGGGAGAGGGCACTGAAGTAAAACGACTCCTGCTCATTCTGCAGGGGGACGGTATTTTGCAATGGGACCGCTAAACTGCTTTAAAAAACCAAAACACCAAACAAAACTCTTATTGGCTTCATTAAAACAGCAGCATTCTCCACACGCAAATAGGGCAGGCCGTTATGTGTCCTGAATTAACACTGATTTTAATTTTCTTTTAGCTACTAGTTCTATAGTTATGTATTTTTTACCACTTTGTTCAGTGACCAGTTTTCTAAAAGTTATGCCACAAAACAGAATGCTTTCAGATGGCTTCCTCGGCCACCACATAAAAAATAAATAAAAGCAATAGGGGAGAGCAAGTGTCTGAGGTCAGTGAGGCACAGTTCATAACAGGTCAAAATCACTCCTTTCACCAAAATCACTGATTCAGGGTCTGTCTCTAAGAAATGGCCTTATCAGAGATATGCAACAGTAATGGGTGGTTTGCCGAGATATGTTTTCCTCTGTCAAAGCTCACACACCAGAATGAGATACTAGTAATATCCAAGATAGCAGAGTAATTGTCATTTTATATCAAGAAAGGCTGTTTGGGCTTTAAGCACCGAGACCAAAGGGAAGATTATTGAAAAAAATATTTTTAAATGTCTGCATGAAAAAATCATTCACATATGGCCTTCCAGAGCATAAGCCCGACACCACATTTCATCATTTTTTGACAATTGCCAAAACTGGGGGAAAGGATAAATAATTCACATACAAATAAATAAATGACTTCATGTAAATCTAACAGCCTAAAATGTTATGAGCAGTAGTAATTCATTTTTTTAAATGCTGACACATTCTGTGAACTCACAGCAAAAAATATGTTCTTCAGAAAAGTCCCTGATCAAGATCCAAGAATAAACAAGAGTATGATGACGTGTCATGGGCTCCCTTGCAAATTGCATAAACCTTTAAAGAGGAGCTCCACAAAGCATGCAAGGAGAAGATATAGAAAAAGCAGCCCTCCCCAAACAGCAGCGGCCGTACTTCCTCCCTCCTAAGCAGGCACGCAGTACTTTTCCTGCTCCAGCCAGAGATACAATACTAATCGTGACAGAACTAGGATTTAATGATCTAATCATGACAGTATCAGCATTTCACAAGCAATATATTATAAATGGTTTTTTGACAATAAACTGAGTCAGCATTTTAAACTCTCAACCAGATGAAGCCATAGCTTTCCCCAAAGTTAACAATGAAGACAGCTCACATCTGAAACCCACTGGCAAACACGCACGTATGCATCCCTCAAAGTCTTACCTCATCCTTTTGCAAGTGAAAAAACCCACTCTCCCGAGCTGTCAGGACTCCAGTGGTTTTCCATGAGGTCAAAACCAGAATCAGGCTCCCTCACTGACCCACAAACACCAACACGCAAAAGCAACACATGTACCCAGTCCTGAGCTCACTAAACAAAATCGAACTTGGAAGGCAGACAGAAGAAAAATACAGTGTTGCATGTCAGAAGTTCCTAGAACACAGATTATGCCATTTACAACTACTTCACCCTGCAGACAAGTAGTGAATGAGACCTGTCTGCACATTCTCCGGAATGTAGCCTTCACAGAAGGTGGGCAAAAGAGCACATCATATCGGCCCTTCCTTGCAGAGCTACCTTAAAGATAGCCAGGGCTTAAAAGCTCCTATTGCTCCTTAGGGTAGGTGCAATTCACCACAAATGAAAGACCGGGGGGAGCTTTGGAGAACAAAAGGAGGATGTCCTATATTCAGACTCCCACTAGCAGGGAGCTGCACGGGTCACATTTTACAAGAAAGAACCAGCAATCTTTCAACAACTTCTCTCTCCCCCTACCTCTTATACAGAGATGGCAGCAATCCTCCTGATTCACTGACCTGAGCCAGGGCATAAGGAAATTACACCTTGGTGTTTCCAAACACAGTGCTGGGAATTTTGAAAGCTCTCTGGATGTCTCCAGCCACAGCAGCAGGACTCTACAGGGGCAGAGGGAGCAAGCAGCCTCGGCAGCCAATCAGTCATCAGCCGGCGGCCAAGGACCGACCCAAGCTGTCACACTGCAACTCATCCTTCAATCAAGAAATTCTCCTGTAACCCACGGCAGAGTCTCACCTTTATTTCCCTCTTCACACCACACTAAGACCTATCTAGCAATGCAATAACACAAAACCAGGTTTCACACTTTTTTTTCTGGAGCATGACCTTTCTCTGCCAAAGTTCTGCAGGGCAGGGAAGGGCAAGGCAGATGGGAAGAGAAGAGTGATTTTAAGGAGAATTTAGCTTTAACCTCTTACCAAATGTACTTGGCACTCTATTAGGCACTGCCAAACTAAATTCCACAGTGTCAACACCCTTCGGCTGGGGGTCTGGCCCTATTTCTGTACACAGGATTAAACAAGTACCTGCTCTGGAAGGAAATATTTGATAGGCATGGATGAGTGTACCTCTTCTTTTCAGCTCTGTGGTCAGTATGTTTAGCCCAAGCAGAAGCACAGGTAATAGTTGCTATACCACAAGTCTCAGCACAGGGAGAAATGAAGGGTTGTCCCCTGGGTTGTTACGCTACTGAACATCACACCTAGCTATAATAGCTACTCTATACGAAGGAGTAAACACAAAACCAAATTGCTCATCCAGGCTTGTTTCTTTCCAGCCCTTCTGAAACAACAACAAAGAATGTACCCACTCCAGGGACAAGGATGGAACAGACTTGCATGGCTAGCTACCAGTGAAGATACTGTCCCAGATAAACAAAAGTTAATTTAAGCTACCACCACACTTCTGTCAAGCTTGCTACAGTTCTACCATTACTTCCTTAACCGACATGCCAGAGTTTTTAAGAATTTAGGAAGTTGGGAATACAACAAGCTCACAAAAAGAATAAAGCAATTTCATAACCAAAGGGAAAACAAAAAGAAATAATTAAACACATTTCCAGGAATTTGGTGGTTTTTTTTTTCTTTACTTTTTTAAAGCTATTTATTGGACAACCGAGGCACTTTAATCTCTGAGCCAGAGGCAATGAATGGTCCTGGCAAACAGCAGCCTAGAAATTGGCACAAAGAACTACCCCACAGTTTAAATATGCTTATTCAGATGCTGTTCAAATTGTGTGAAAATTTAACTGTTTGCGAATTGGTACAGAACCAGTTTCAGGGATAGGTTGGCTACAATTTTCAGTGAAAATATTACACAACAGATGACCAGCACACAGTTTCTTAAAAGAGTTATTAGGGTCGCATATGAAAGGCCAGCAGGCAGCATTTGTTGTTGTTGGTAGGGTGTGTGTGTGTGTATGCTAAAGAATCAAAGACAGGGTGAGCACACGCTTTCCAAAGCGCTGTGATTTGGCTTGTCTGACTCCAACCTTCCCCAGAGCACTGCCGCTTACCTCTTTGCAGTTAGATGCATATTTGAAAGTCAAGTTCCTTGGCAAGGAAGCCTCTGCCTGAGTTAGGGTGCCTCCATCGGCACTGGGATCCAGCGGATGATCATTTACAATATATGTGCACTTCTCTTCAAAATCAGCCTCTGTCCACAGAGTCATGTCAGCATCCTCCATGTCCATTTTCATTGTCCACTCTCTCCCTTTCACCAGATTCTTGAAACTCACAGCGTCCGAGCTACACTGTGTAGCAGCCTGGAAAAAAAGAAAACAGCCTTTAATCCTCATTGTCCTTCAGTGTTGTGGTTTCCGTTGATACAGTGTGACTAATACAGTAGTCTGTGACACTTTAAAAGCGTATGCAGGATAGTTGGTACAGTTGAGTAATAGCCAAAAAGCAGTGTAAACGAAGCTGCTCTGACTGAAGCAGCACTTTAAAATGCCAGTCTCGGTAGTAATGAGGGAACAAAAACAAAGAGGAGAAAATCCCTGGGCTGTGACAACCACTTTACCTTATTCAGACCCTTTTGTTAATGCTTCAGAGAGAAAATAATATTCCGTGCTGAAGAAAATGTGGGGTCATGGCCGTGAGACCACTTAGTCGCCTGTGGAAAAGCTGCCTCAGAAAAGTGTCACACAAACAAGGAGAGGAAGAGGAAAGGAACTGCTGTCTGCGTCTGAATGAAGCTAAAAATGGAAAGCGCATGTTGGAAGAGCGGAACCCAGCCTTGCCTCTTCCAAATGGGGAAGCCTGAACTTTCCCACCGGCTTTCAACACACAAACAACTTTCAAAACAACCTGGCCCCCCCCGCCTCCTCCTGACGTCCCCTTATCCTTTGGCATGGAAGGCTGAGAAAGCCGACATCCTGCCAGCATCACTGTAGCAGCAGCAGCCCTGTACAAAGCACTGCAACATGTTCCTGGGGGTCAAACCAGAAAAGGAGCATGGGAAATAAATAAATATTTTTTAGAAGTTATTCTAACCCTTTTGATTTTGATGGTACATCCTAGAATTAGTATCCCAAAGCAGTGGATATGAACCTAGCAGAATAGTTTCAGCAAGTCCTTCAGCCCCTCTGTCTGTTCAGGACAGAAGCACTGTTATCTAACCTATTCTCAAACATGTATTAGGGTCAGGCTCTTTCCATAAGGTTCATGAGGAACCAAAATCTGTGCCTTCGCCGGTAGCTGAGAATAACGCTCAATCCGGCGTAAAATCCCTTCATTTTTCCTTTTTGGAGGCGCAGCTACTATGAAATTCACACCCCTCCTCCGGGAAAAACGAAACACGAAGACTGAAAGCGCACAATCTTCCGAGAAAGAGGTTAAGGGCTGACTGACTGTGGGTTCGGGAGAGACCCCTGGCGACCCCCGGGACGGGCCCTCTCGGGAGTCACAGCCCGAAGAGGCTGAGGCGGGGGTCGCGGCAATACACAGCCCCCCCGCGGCCGCCGCCGTCTCCGGACCGGCCCCGTGCCCCGTCCTGACCGCGGTCGAGGCGACCAGTGCGACAGTGCCGGACCCTCGGCGTTGAAGGGGAAGAGGGGATGAACAGCGAAACTCGGGCCAGAGGTATGACAGCTGCGCAGCGGAGCGAAAGGGTTAATGCCGATCAGAGGAGCGCTCCCGATCCGGGATAGACGACGAGGAAACTTTTGCTCCGTCCCGCGGGCGCCGGGACGGGCGAGAAGCAAGAGCCGGGGAGGTGGAGACGGGGCTGAGAGAGGGGACGGCATCGCGCTCCTTACCGGGGCAGAGTCCGCGCGCGTTTCCACACCGAAGCCCACCGGCGGCGGCAAACCTGGCTCATTTCTACAGAGTAAACATTTCTCCTTCCTTCCAGCGGCCGGGTCCCCGGGAGACTGACTCACACCTCCAGCCGCCGCTCCCCTCCCGCTCCTCCCTCCCCCGGCTGTCACAGGTGCTGCTGCTCTTGCCGCTGGGGAACGCTGGGGGGCCGCCTGCCACAACCGCGCTCTCCGCTCCGCTCCGCTGGCCCCAGCCCGGCCCGCCCGCGCTCACGCACCAGCCCGCCCCGCCCTCCCTCCGCCGGCCCCTCTCACAGCGCGGGAGGTGGGGCCCTACCTGCGGACCCTGCCCCGCCCAGCCCACCCGCGTTGGGTTTTCTACATCACTGTTATTATTTTATTTTTTCCCCCCTTCCTTTCGGCCCCGTGCGTCAGCTGGGTGAGCCGCGGCGCTGCCCCGCCGCCGGGATCTGCCGGGTGGGCGGGCACCGCGGCGTTTCGCGGAGAGCGCACCTGAGGCAGCTTTTACTAGAAATCTGTTTTCCGGGCTATTTTTAAGCTCTGGAGTTTAACACGTGCCCGCTTTCGTTCTTGCGCAGTTTGACTTGATAGAACTTTATAAAAAATGCCAACTAAAATTAATTTACTGATTTACTGATTAAAACTCGATTCAAAGTGCTTGCTCCCAAACCTCAACAATTATAGTACCGTACTTGAGATGACAAATTTGGGAGTTTCAGAGTTTTGATTTTATCCCTTTCCAGAGTCTCTAATCAGTGCCTGTAAGAGGAACTGGGGAAAACATTTCTGTTTCTTCCCTTAAACAAAACCTTCCCCCTTTCCCTTGGTAACAGCAGGGAAGCTCACAGCAGCAGGACACGGCACGCAGCGTTTCCGAGCCCGATGCCCCTTTCGCAGCGCGGTAAGAAAACGAGCACGGGTCTCGCACGGGGCGATGTGCGAGCGGCCGTCCGGGAGCACACTGCTGAGGGAAGGAGGGTTGGTAGAGCAATCAACAGATCCCGGCACCCAATTTTCTTTTCCTCCGATCCAAGTCAGCATGCTGGCTGAAGGAAGGACATCCTGTGATGATGGCATACAATGTCCTGTTTGTTTATTATTAAGAGCATTCCTGCTTCTCATTACAAAACAACCAGATGCCTTACTTCCTTCAGTGGTCCTGTCTCTTCAGCAAGGCGTCCTCGGGCTCAGAGGAACGGTGATGCACAATTCCATTTATAGCCATCCACAGCCCAGTACAAATCCTAGCTGCTTCACTGAGAGGCAACTCTACTACTTTTCCTTCTTCTCACACGTCTGCAAGCATATTTCTCGTCACTTGCCTGGTACTTTACGCGGCAGCTAGTTTCACATTCTCCTTCTAAACATACATGCACTTCTATTCTAGGATGATCTCGGTGAATTTCTTCACAGGAGAAAGGGAGAAGGGGGGGGGGCGGGAAGCAGGTTTATGCAGTCGGTTGCCTGTCTGTCTCTCTGACAGGCGAACACAAACCCCTTTCCCTTAACCTGCTCCTCCTCCCACTGATAAAAAGACGTGTGGAAAGGATTACTTGCCATTTTGGGCCTGCGATGCTGAGAATAGCACATCTGTGTAAAGACCTTCCGTGTGTGTGTGCGCGCTAACGCGGCAGGGCTGTGGCAGCAGACCTAAGTAGGGCAACTGCTCACAAGTGAGCGTCCTGGCTTCACTGCCACCACAGCGTAATTCCACGGGAGAGGTGGCCTGAGCACTGGGGCTGGAGGATAGAAATGTAATTGGATATACCCTGTAAAACCGAGGCACATCCAAAATGAGGTCTAGGAAGGCTCTGAAGTAGGAAGAACCATTCATTAAAGGAGAGAAATCCGGCCTACTTGATTGGGTTAATTAACTGATGCTGAGTCACACTGCATAGAACAGAAAAACAATGTAGTCATACTGAAGGTGATTATTTTACCGAAAAATAGTCTCACTCTGAGAGGCAGCTGTTTCAGAGCTTTTCACTTCCCTGTTAGCTTGCAGGAAAAACAAAAAAAGGCAGGGGGGTGGGGAGGAGACAAGAAGAAAGGGTTGATGTGTTTCCTTTAGGGACTGATCTTAATGTGAAGGAGAGCAGGGGGAAAAAAGCAAATCTGCTTTTCAAGGAACTGAGAATGCTTTTGGGCTGGAAAACAAGAGGAAACTGAGATTAGATTAGATTCGATTCGATTAGATCACATCAGATGAAGTGAAATATTCATCAGGAGGATGCCAATATCCCAGGTCAATGCAGCTCTATCCCTGGAGCCTGCAGAGGTGAGTACAGCCTATGAAGCCTGTGGACTTCAAATAACTCTGTGGCACGCTCTAAGGCTATCCCAAAATTAGCTCCAGGTGTCCCAGTGAAGCTGAGCCCAGAACTATCTTAGTGCACGAGAAGGGGTATTGCTGATGTGCAGATCCAACCTAGCAGTGCCTGATCTGGAATAAAACTAAGTTTATCAAGAAAAAGAGACAGAAACAAATTGTTAAGAATGTGTACTAAAGTAAGAATCACAGAGGAAGCTCTGCCATTAAAGAAATATATAGACTGACCTTCTGACCTTCCTCCTTAAGAGAGAAACATAAAAAGATGCCGTGTGCAACCAGAAGTTATCTGCTCTTTTACAGAAATCGTTTGCACCAGTAGCTGGTATTGTCTGGAATGTGCAATCTCGAAATGTTGCTCATTTCAAAAAGAACAGTTTTAGTAATATTTTAATTTTTTCCTTCTTGCTCATAGAAAACCTCAATTACTGTATTAATCAGCATTTCTCAGGCAGCTCTCTCTGCAGCAGCTTTCAGCCTGGCAACAAATCATGAATGGCCCTAACAGCTCTGATCTCAGAAATCCCCATCCATTTCCTTTGATGCTATCACCACTTCAGCTCAACAACAAGCCTGTGCAACTCAGCCTCAGCTGCCACTGCTGCTGTTTTCCCTGTGCCTGCTGTAATTGTAAAGGGAAGAAGGAGGGAAGGGAACTGGCTCTAATAGATGAAATTTCTTTAAAAAGTTGGAGGAGAGATAAAATGCACACAAGAGATTAAAGGAGAGTCTCATTTTCACATCCTCCCCTTCCCCAAACAAGGTCAGTGGCAGATTGACCACATCAAGAGTAACTACCAGACCCACCCCCATTTCCCACTTCCTGCATGTAGGCATCCTTGTGCTGGTAAACATTTGGGGACCAGTTGTGGTCATTATTGGAGAAGGTACATGATGTAGTTGCACGACTGCACATCTTTTAAAAGCCAACTGAGAAATCAAACTCTAAGAAGAACTTGCTTTCAAGTTCTGATATGCACTCATGTTTTGGGGCCACATTTTTGAAAACATGGTTGCTGTCAGATTCAAGGGAAAGAGAGAGACACGGCACACTTTAGTGACTGTACAACAGGAAAACTTACACTTTACTGTAAAAGAGAAGCTGCCTTCTCTTCAGACTGGCCTGACCTTTGCAAAACCTGCCTATGGGCTTCAGATGTGATCTCAGAGGCTTTGTATGCCCTAGACAACTTCAGCTGGTATTGCCTACAAGGAGAGAAATTAAAATTGCACTTGAATCTACAAGAAGCTTTTTGCAAGGGCATTTGGGGTGGTGTGTGCTATAGCCAGGAGGCTTTTGAATTAACACATGCAGCTTTCAGGGACTGCCTTTAATTACAGAGCACCCTGGTCATTGCCTCCTAGCACTTCCAAATGCCAAACGTTTATTTTTGTCTGGGCTGTGCAATACCAAGAGCAGATCTTTTGGCTGCACTCTCAGCTACTGCCTAGTGCAAGCCTTAATATCACTTTTGGTTTCTGTTGTTTTATCCTCTCAAGAAATCTTCCTTAAAAAGACAAAAAAGGAGTCAAAGTAAAATACCATATCCCTTTTTGTTTCCCACTAGGCCTTATTAAAATACTGCTCAGATGACATATGAATAAGCCAAAACAATTCTCCTCCAATGGAATAAAAACATTCTCACAGCACACAGAGGTGAGAATTAAGCTTCAGCCTTTTCCTCTTGTTGAGGCTTCAGTTTGGCAAGAAGGAGCTGAAGCTGTCTGGGCCTGCTATCAGTAGGGCAAGAAGGCTTTGTGAGAGGGTGGACCACAGATGTTCCCTTCTTGGTTACCATCGGCCTTCCCATCACACTTCTGAGCAGTAGTGGTCTTGGGAAAGGTAGGGATGATAGTCAAGAGCCCATATAAGAACACTTTTATTGTCTTTGTGTGTTTCTACCAACACAAGTTTATACTGGACAAGAAGAGCTGAGTACAAATTCTACCTTTGACGTCCCAACCTTGGAGTTTTGAATATTCTGTCTATTGTAACTGAATCTGAGGAAAAATTAATGACAACTGGCCAACCCATTCCAACTACTTTAATTACTTTCCAACCTTACTGGTGACAAGAGGACTGAAAAAAGAGTGTGCTTTGGAAAATTTTCATTTAAAATAGGCTGACTTCCAGACTGTCATGGAGAAGAGATGAGATGGTATGCATATATTAGAAGGCTCACTCTTGTGAATACTTCAGACATCAGCCTCATAACAAGCTCACAATAAGCTGAAATAATGAAGTCACCTCAGAATTAATTGTATTATTTCATCTTTCATGTCTCTTCCCAACTTGGCAGTCATTACACTTTTTGGAGTATTCTCTCCTCAACCTGCCTGGTAAGACACAGTGATATGAACAATGGTGAAACTTCAGACTGTGCTCCTGCACAGTTCAGTTTTCATGTCAGACATTCTCCGGGCTGCCCAATCTCCTGGAGCTGATGAACACAGCAGAAGGAGGGCAAGATCCATGGGTGGAACCACCCCACTTTTCTGACAAAGAGCTGGCCACAGAGCGCATTTCAAAACAGATTAACAAAAACAACAGCTACACACCATGACAAAGTGCATGTGGTGGAAATGAAAATATTTACCCACAGATTATCACACATCCAGCAGTGTGACTACCGTGCATTGAGGACCAAATGATTCAAAATGGTGACTGTATGTTTAGAGTTGATTAGGGAATCTGGAAGGGTTGGTCTGTAGTACCACTTTTTAAGCTTCTAAGAGTACAGTTGTCATTTCTCCACCTCTCCTACCCCAGGGTGGTGAAATAACAGTCTTTTCATACCTGTGTGTTGGCTGGGGGAGGGAAGAATTCCTCTGCTATTAAACACAACTTCTCATTAAATAGTTGACACCTTATCCTTCTTTAAATGTTGTAATGTTTACTTTGCAAAACCCAGGAAAGCTTTTAAAATAAAGATAGCAGAGAGATTCTTAAGCCGGGTGTCCTTGCTTATCTGCTCTTTATCAACCAGCTATTGTTTCTGGAGGAGCTCATTGGGGAAGGTGGAGCAAAGGGGGTTAATGTTCAATAGGTATCTATCAGTTCCCCTGAAGGAATAGTGCTGCTGACAGAAGAGCAACACTGGGCTCTCAGCTACTTCCTGCAAATGTGACAAACCAGAGAGGGGGAAAAAACCCAAAACAACTGAGGGCTGCAGCCACTTCTTCTCTTTTTTCTTCTTTTTGTTCCCTCCCTCTCCCAAAACAACTAGTTTTAAGAAATACATTGTCCTTAGGAGAGATAATCCCACAATAGAGAGTCCATTAGAGGTATTAAAGCATTGGCAGTGCCTGATCTACAAGAAGGGCTCTGTCCTGACAATAGACAATTAAAGCTGATAAATCTGCACTACTTGTTGCCGTTCTAATTCCTCGTAATTGTATGCTACTTGTCCCTGCCTCCTGCGTCCAGGGATGAAGCATGCTTCTTTAATCTCCAGAGTACCTGACCTAGTTCCTATGTGGTCTTTTCAGGACCTGTTTTCTTCCCATCTGGACTTCTTCCCTCCTACTCTCCTTTCCTGCTTCTCTGCCCTAAGCATTAAGAAGAGGTTACGATAGAGGGCACAGAAAACACCAGAGCACAGCACCCGGATCAATAATTCTGGAGCCCCAGACAATGCACTAATCTGCAATAACAGCTAATCATGGTCAATTTGGCACACCAGTGATTAAACTGTACTTTTCATTAGGCTCAACAAGTAGAGCAGACACACAGTGACAATTCAAATTGCCCTATCAGTAAGAGCTGCCAAACTCATGTGCACTTCTGCATTTGTAGCTGCTGCATCACTACACTTGCCAAACGAGGTGCTTTGTGGGGGCTTACCTGTTTTCTTTTGGTATTTCATGAACTGGGACTCTTAACTGTGCTTTCTATAAGAAGCAAAGCCCTTGCCTCATTCCACTGCCACAAGTTCTCTTACTTAAAGGGCTCAGTGGGTGAAACTGTGATATGCAGGATGCTGAAAAATGATCATTGCAATTACATGTTCCCTCTTGGTCCTAAAAGAATTCTTGGGTTTATTTTATGTCTCAAAGATATTTGGTGATTTTGTCAAATTTCTTTTTTTTTTTTCATTGAATAAATCTTGTAAACCTGCTGGCAACAGAGCAGAGGCATGACAATGCATCACAGGATTTAGAAGATTGAAAGCAAGTAAAACTTACTTTGGATCTATTTGTTTTTCAAACAGAACTGTTCACCCAACCTCACAGAGTATTTGGAGACTCAAGAAGGGTTTGGATTTTTTTTTACCCCTAAACTTAAGAACTAGCCGCTACTGTGCCCACCTTAGAAATCTACACAGTTATTATCCTTTACATGTCATTTTGAAAGTGACCTTCCTGTCACCCTCATAGAACAATTTCTTGTGACAACAGTTTATTCTGGTTGCAGTCACACCTAAAAGACCCATTTTAAAAACTGCCCTGAAAGTCTCATCCGAGAGTTTACCACAATCTTTCTCTAAAGCACAGCACCAAATTCCAGGACTCCTAGAGACCAACCCCACACACTCAGAGGTCTCCTTCTGTTTAATTTTAGCTTATCATCCTTGTAGTAACTTGAATAAGTGTTAAAACTGCACTTCAAGTTGCTCTTAAAAAAAAAAAAAGAGCTTGGAAGATGTCAAACGAAAGCAGGAAATGTCTATTCTACTATTAATATTAATGAATCCCTAATGCATTTGCAACCCACTTGAGGTTAAGTCAGTAGAGTTCTTCTTCTGACAGCTATTCCTCATCAAACTACCACTGCTGAAGATGTTGATGCTTTCCCTTTTGCTCTGTAATCTCTAAACCAAGTTTAAATCACACCAGAGCCTACCACAAAATAATGTATTTTATCCTGAGTGAACACAAAGCCCTGGAGACAGCAGTTTAAAACAGCACACATGTCCGCTCAATTTATCATTTTAAGATAGGAAGCTGCCGCAACAAACAAAACACCTCCTTGAAAGTGGGACAGCAGCAGATTGCAGTGCAGAAAGCTCCGGGATCTTTTGTTTTCCTGGAGAGCAACAACATGGCTTTGCAGAGAAAGACAACAGCCTCCCCTTGCTGAAATCTAAATCAGTTCATATAGAAAAGCCTGCCAACTGCTAGTTAGATGGTAGCAAAATATTGCAGATAATTCACTTTTCACGATAAAGCAGGAACAAGCAGGCATGCAGTACCCAGCAGGGGCTCAACTGATAAAACGGTGTCAAACTCAAACCATTTGTCAATTGGGAGGGAAGAGAGCAAGTTGAAAGATGGATTCAGGAAGTAGATTTATCTAGTGCGACACATTAACTAGTATAAATACTAAGGAAAAAGTAAACACATTTACCCAGCAGTATCTCTAGCCTGCAAAGAAAAGGCTTCTGAGCCTCAGACTCATGCTGGCTGTCTAACCACTCAGCTGTCAGCTACAGCAGCAGTAGCATTTTTCTTCTTGTGCAGGATTGCAATGACATTTAATTCATGGCACTAAAAGGTTTTATTAAAAGTGTACATTATAATTAAGCAAAACAAAAGCGTGACTCGTGTGCTGTTCTAGTCTCCTCCCTCCACCCAGTAGCCAAACCAATAAAACCACCTTGGCAGCAAACAAGTCAGGTAACATACCCCGGAGAAGAGCACAGATTTGTTATAGAATCATTCACTTGGCATCTGGCTTGTTCAAAACTGCCTTATCAGAAACTTCTGTGCCGGAGGCTCCCGAGGCAATGGAGGGGGCTGACAATGCAGGTCAGGCACAGTAATTCACCAACAGTGTAATGTGGGGCACATAAACAAACTGGAATAATGCAGGGCAGAAGGGCTCTTTGGATGTATGCTTTCCACTAGAAAGTATAAACAAATAACAGTCTGTGCACGGCACATCTTGCTACAATCACTGGGAAGAAGGAAAACATTTCAAAGGGCTTTAGGATACCAGCGCACAGCTACGTGGCAACCTGCAATATCAAAGAATAGTGTAGCGTATCAGCAAACCATTTTAGCACTCAATCTAATGCAAACCTCAAAGATTAACAGCAAAGTAAGTCATTTGCATCCCCCCCAAATCCCCCTCCAAAAATAAAAAAGGATTAGTTCATAAAGAAAACTACAGCACAGTTCTTTGTTCAACTGTACCTTTATGTGTCCATACGGCACAGGTTCCCCACCTCCAGCTTATGCATCTCAGGATTTTAGTCCATATGGAAAGTCTGTCATTCGCTCTCACACTCTTACACACACGCACGCATGCTCATGCACTCCACACCACACCCGCACTCTTGCTCCCCAACACACACTGCCTGGAACTGCTCCGAGGATTTTAGAATTTCCTCTTGCTAGCAGATTCCTCCCTCCCCTCACATCCACTCCACCCCGTTCTGTAATTAGGCTTAACAAGAACAATTAACAAAACAAACTCCTCTCCGCCTGGTGGCCTGATAATTCTGATTGTCATAATGTATTAAGATGTGTAAGCCAGTTTAAAATAAAGGTAAATTACAGCATTGCACAAGGGTCATTTTGCACCTATTTCTACTGCTTTTATCACAGGGATAATGAACATTCAGCCACGCCTTTAATTTAAAACATAAAACACCAAAACTTACATCTGAACAGCAGAACTCAAAATTAATGCTTTTGAACCAACAAGACTATTTTGATTTTTTTCCTAGTTTGCTAGAGGGCAGCTCCCTTCTCCTTTGCACAGCAAACTCAGAAAGATTTTTCTTTATGGAGCTACTTTGTGATCCTAAACATTCAAGGTGTAAAATCAAGTTTTAATGCATCTTCTAGCTTTACAATTGTCCATGAATAAACGGATTGCAATTGTTTCTTTTGTCCTGCTTGGTGTCTAATGGCATGATACAGGAGACCAAAGCCTCAACATTTTTCTGATGCTTTCTCTGTCCACTTTTAAATCACTTTCCTTCAGCAAGCAAATCACATAACTTTAGTGTTAGAATCATAAAAAGACCCAATTGAGGACTAACTGATTTCAGGTGGTCAGTAGAGAAACTTTGATGTTCTTTGATTTCAGTGAGCTATGGGTACAACACGCAGAGAAAATTTACAGACAGCCTGAATTCAGTTGGAAAACATATCTAGTTCTTGTTCTGCTTATACACTCTGTGAGTTTGTAATTAAAACTATCAACATGAAATGAGTAAACATATTAAACTCATAAGCACACAGAAGACCTGAAAATAAAACTGGTATGATATGTGACAGGGATTTGGGTTCATGTGAACTGAAAAATCATTCTGTTCTCTCAGTTACGTACAGTCTGATTCACAATACCATCTGCCAACTAACCACAAACAATTTTTTAAAAAAAGACAAAGAAAGAAAAAAGAAGGCTGGTGTTGCTGGTATATTGTTGGAATCGTGCAGTTTCTGATAAGCTTGTTGTGTTTCCCCAAGTCAATGATTTCATCTCTGCTGGGTGTCAACATTTACACAAGAATAATTTGGGGGGTCAGGAAGACATCAGCAAATGAGATTTCAAAAGGTTTCATAACAGCACAGATTGCTCAAACCCAGGGAAAGGAGGGTTTCAGAAGTTCACTCTTCTGCTTCTTCATTCCTCCTTCCCTGAAGCTGAGTCAAAGTTCTGTAAAAACCTACAGCCAACCATAAGATTTGCAAGACAACAGACTCACATAAAAAACCCCAAGCTTTACAGTGAGACAAACGATCCAAAATATCAGTAAATGGGAGACCTATTATGGTGCAAACTCAGGCATTCTTTCAATTGGTAGGAGATGCCAGGACATCTAAGATTGTGTACAGAAACTCAGTTCTGCCGTCTTGGCATAGGACACATCATCTTTTTCTCCACCTCATTCGGTGTTTAGAAAGAAGAGTGCTGACTAGAGAGCCATTTTTCCAGAATTTTTTCTCTCTCCTTTCTCCTATAAAGGCCCAGTGCTTTACTTTAACCACAGACCGTTCAAATGAAGACAACCAATTTTGTCTTGTATTTTTCCACTTTGCTCATCAGAACAGCAGCACTTGAACCTTCACAAACATCAAATAATGACTAATCTGATTTTCACAATACCTCCCCCATATGTTGATGAAGATATTATTGCTATTCTCGCTCTGCAGAAGGGGTATGGAGACACAATGACATTAACATCAAAAGCATACATTACTTTTGGGATGCAGAGCAGTCGATTTACTCAACACAGTGCATTATTTTATATGTTCAAAGCATTTCTCTTCCTGGCATCATTTCTGTGATGGCTCTGTGTTTTGCAGGGCTTCACATCAGGCACCCAGGAAAATGTCAACATTTTTGCACACCTGCAAAAGGCTTTGCTGAGGTGAATTGGCCTGAATATTATTCTGAATCACAGGTAGGAATAATACATAGTTCTTCAGAGCAGAGCTCACCTGCTCTGAGGAGAACAGCACTTCTTCCTACCATGGCCATCTTACTTCCTTATGCAGAAGCAAATGAGATGGCGGGAAGAGGTGTCTTAAAGATAACATTTTATTACACCACCCCAATTCATCTCCCCCAGCAAGCTTGTCTTATGCCTGAATAAGGCACATAGCCAGCAAACAGTAATTAAATGAGTAATTAAAGACTGTATCATAATGCATAAGAGGATCAAATTGGAGTTAGGCAAACAACCTTAAACTCTGGAGAACTTGAATTTGCAATTTTAGTAATGTTTTTCTATAGTTTTTATGCTGATTTTTGAAACTGCAAATAGAAAAAGCAGAGAGCTCATGACCTAGCACTACTCTGATGCCTACACAGATCAAGAACAAAGCTGAGGTATTCTGATCTGCCACAGGCAGACCTCAGTAGGGACACTGGCAGTCCTGGCTCAGAGCAACCATACTGTTGCTCTTGTTTTTGGCAAGGTCAGCACAAGCATTGTAAGGGATAGGACACTTCTGTTGGTGGGTTTCATCAGGTGATAGGCTGGCTGCAGAGGAATGACTGCTTTCAGGCATCTTGATTTCATGCCAGGTGTGGTGTGGAGTTTGTTCTTCCTCTTCCAGTGCTCGACTCAGACTTCTGATTAGTTTCCTTGCTGAGCAAGTCCTCAGCTTGTTCCTCCTGACCCCTCTTGTAGTTTCCCTTTCCAGTCACTCACATCTACCACTCCCACACCCAGGCTCCTGTGTGCCAAGTCTTCTCATCAAGCCAGTTTCAGTCCCTCTTGGTTCCTCATCTGCACTGCACTTCTTTCCTGTCCCACTTTAGGCAAACATGACATGCTCTCCATCCCCATGTGCCCCTGCTGCCCTGCTGACAGCAGGCCTGACCTCCACAGCCTCCTCATCAGTGTGGTGCAGCCAAGTCTGCAGGCATCTCCTGGTGCTCCTGTGCAGGCACGTAGCCATGAGCTCAGTTCACACCATGTTGAGCAGACATGGTGTCAGGCCAACTGGAACTCCTGTGACTATGTTAGTATGGCACTGAGCCCGAGCTAATAAGCCCTGGTGAGAAGCCGGATATATTAGCTTGGGCTTAGCACTGTGCTAATGCAGCCAGGCAGCTTTTGGATCAGAGCTGGCTTACATCCCGCCCGCTTTTAACACCGAGCCTGCTCGTCTTCGTCTACAATAACCCATAAAGATAAATCCCCTGGTCTTGTACTAACCTTACTCTCAGTTTCCCTCTTCCCTGACACTGCTGATCTCCAGGCATAGTCTCTCCTCCTTCATAATCCCCTCCAGGTTCAGCTCTTGTCCATAGGCTTTTAAAAACAGTTCCTTCTGATGACTCTCTGGCCTTGGGATGGTTTGCAATGAGCACGTGTTGAACATGCACTCCACTGCTCTCAGTTCCAGTGTTCCATTCTAGACCCAGGAGCGTTTGCCCATTGAAGGGAGCCGTGATGCCTTTCTGCAGCTCCTGGGAGGGCTGCTCTGCCAATCCTCTAGGCTGGCTTCTAGCTCAAAAGCAATTCTCCTGGGCGTGGGAGTCAGAGATAAAGGTAGGGACATTGCCAGAGTGTGTTCTGGTCTTGCTCTGACCGAGACCCAATGCAAACAAAGCACATGGATTCTCCACTTGGATGTGGAGATCCAAGAACTGGGAAGTGCTCCTGACAGAGGGGATGGCATTTGAGCATCCCAGACAATGCAGTCACCACTCTCCCCTGCCACATATGCTGCCCTTCCCCAAGCCACTGAACCTGTCATTCAAACTTTGCTCCAGAAAATGGGAGATGTCATGGTGGAGATTACTTTTCAACAGAAAGGTCATCACACTCCTAATGCTAGCAATACAATTTTTGTCATAGCCAAATTCTTGGAAATGACAGAACAGATTTTGGGGGTAAATGCATCCATAGGAAAATAAAATGCAAGAAACACCTGAGGCACATGTTAAGAGTTTGGTAGGTTTATAAGAACCTTAAAGTGAGATCTCCAAATGCAAACTGTCTGTCTGTGATGCAATAGGTGATGCTAGCATGGTGCTAGATATAGTTCCCTGAGATTTATTTTAGGGGCATGTTATTGAAAACTCTCCTTTGTATGAGAATGAGAATATTTCCATCAGACACAAGCCACATACAAAGCACATGCATAGATTTAAGCCCTTTTTCCTTGGTCTGCTGTTCCTCTTTCAGTGTCCCAGGCCAATGCACTAGAATTTTATTACTTATACAACATGGCAAAGTTTGACAGAGACAGAGAGGATGCTCCTATTTCTGTAAGTTTATATAATTTTCTCCTTTTCTTATACTAAATCTTAATGGGAAATGCAGACAATGGAATGCTGAAAGTCCTAATTTTCATCACTGTTAAGGTTAGAAAAATAAACAAGTGACTATGTAATTGCAGTAGCTTGCTGTAAAAAAACCAGATCCTTAAATGACTAATTTCATCACTGAACAACAATAATAATAAAAAATCTTTTTGAAACAATAAACTTGCACCAGTCTGTCTCAGCATATCCCTCTCATTTAAAACTACTAGCCCTACGTGCACACAAATCAGGCAACGGGGAGTAAGGGAAGCTTGCAATCAGACCTGATGTCTTCCCTTCCTCTCAGCCCCCAGTACAGGACAGCCACTTCCTTTCTACAAACGCTTTGCTCAGATCTGTACGCAAGACAGGCCACATCTTCCGGGGAGGCTCAAAGTCTTTGCAGACACACAGTTGCCTTCAAAGCATCACTGGAAATCTGTGTGGGAAGACTAAAATATTAAAACCATCCTATACTCTTTTCTTCTAAGCCAGCAACAAAACGCCTCTAAACTTATCTATCACTTCTCTGCTCAGTTTATTCTGGGCTGCAGAATAAACTTTCTGACTACTGAAAAAGATGCACAAATGCATAAGCTGCACCACATGTGCAAAGGAAAACAAACAGAGAAAATACGTATGTCCTTTCCAGGAAGACAGTTCTTTTCCAGAACATTAAAATTATGCACAAGCGTTACCCTATTACAAGAAGTAGGCGAAAAGAAAGCTGGTGTGAAAAAAGTGCATTTCCAAGTGTAGTTTATCTGTCCTAAATCCAAACTGACTTACCTTTTAGATCAACACTTCATTGCCATCTCGCCTGATTTTCTTCTTCCACAAGTGAGCGCTTGCCCTCTAGCACATTCATAAGTCACTTAAGCCATTGTGTTCAGTTTTAAGAAATCCCCATCTGAAAGTTTGCTACAGCACTTGTAACCACAGCCCGGCAGCAACAGGACGCGATGCTGCTGCTCCTCCTCGCGCAGTGAGCCCGTGCTTACCCACTACAGACCAGAGATTGTCATGTTTGCTGTTTCCCCAGTTCTACCCTGAGAGCCAGCCTGTGCAGCAGGATGACTTTCAGAGACGCATCCTTCAGACCCTCTCCTTGCTGCCAGATGTCCTCTGCAGCCAGTTCATTGCTTTCATTTTGTATTTCACAACAGCTTAGAATTTTTAATAAAAATTCCCAGGCTACTACTCCTAGAAAAGAAGTTATTATTCTTACAGAAGGTGGAGAGGCCAAAAGAGCTGATCTCAGTTAAATCTTCTGAGTTTCTCTAATCTGACATTTCTTTCTGACTGTCAAATCCAGGCTGCTGACAGTCCTTTATATATTCATCCCTTTGAAATATGGTCAAGCTGACAAGGTGTGGGGCAGTACAATAGTGATGCTATTCCCTGAAATACCTGGCACATTTGCACTGTGCTATCACAACTCACAGTGCAGAGAGAAGAGAGCACTACCAGACCTTCACAGGCTCCTGATAAGTTTCTGTGGATGGATGCTCTGATCCCACAGATAATGATGAGGAAGAATCAATTGGTTTAAGTCTGGCAAGGAAGTAAAAACAAATAGGTACCAGAAATTCAGTGCACATGCTGGTTACTGAAAACAAGCAAGGCACAGGGAAATATTTTTTCTGATTAATTTACATAAAAATAAATTTGACTTATGTAGAGTTGATGGGATTTTGCAAATCATCACATTGAAGACATCTAAACAAAGTCCATCTGCATGTTTATAAACATGTACAAGTGTTTAAGGGACGCAATATGTTAAAAAAAAAGTCAACAATAATGGTTAGTCTATGCTTCCAATTATATTCTTTCTTCAATTAGTCTTGAAGAAACTAACACCTCTATTAATCATTTCAATTAACTCCACGCACCACATGACATCCGCACCAGCAGCCCATATGTTGCGTTCCAATCACCCAAATATTAAAGCCTTTTTAATTGATTGATCTAAAGAACATTCAACAGGCTCAAGGTGGCAGCCAGCCAGGAAATCCCAAAAGAAGATGACAAAAAGGTGGGGGTGCTAAACCAGATTCCCAATTTGTTTTTCCTCTTCCTCCAGGGTTCACTAAGTTAATCCAATCACAGCCCATAAAGCCCCTTTTTAATAAAATAAATAAATAGATAAGAGAACACACATGTTGGCTTTCCCCCAGAGAAGCCCCCTCTGCTAAAGCTGGAGAGCCATCCTGTTAAGAAAGTGCCGCATAGGAGGGTGCATTTTTTATCCAGCAGAAATATTTAGCTTGGCCGCCCGCCAGGGAATGCTGAAAGAATAGACTGAATTAGGGGATTTACCTTCCACGTGTTTGGCACGCGTCATTAGAGGCTCTGAAGAGCTTGACTCTTTCGCTCTCTCACTCTCTGTTTTTACTCCCCCCTACCAGAGCTTTGATGCAGAGAATAAAGTATGAGCTATAGGAGCGGTTGATTTGTTGCAGTTCCAAATGTTGGCACGGTGGCTTTTGTGCTGTCGAAGAAAACCGGTGCCCAGTTTCTGAAGGTTTGCATTTTTTTGTTTTTAATTCCAGTCAGGTATGGAGTGATACATTTTAAAAGCATTTACTTTAACACAGAAAAAAAGAACATGCTATTTTTCTTTCTCTCTTTTCCTAACAGCAACAACAACATAAAAAAGTTTCTGAAGTTTTCTGAAGGCAGATGTAAGCTTGGAGAAAGTGGCTTAAAAGTAAATTCCGTAAGTGAAACTCCAACCACGGAGCATTTCAGGAACTTGTTTGAAAGGTTGGTTTTGTAACAATAACCCATTAATTGCTCTGTCATTTGACTTTTATATGCTGTCATGTGGACTTAGGTTATTTTAAAAAACACTTCTTTACCTAAGTACTTTGGTCTTGCAAAAACCTATTAAGATCTATAACCTGAACATGTCAGTAGAGGTGATTGGTCTATACCTCAAGTAACTTGAGCACCTCCTCAGAATTTCTGACTTGTGAAAGAAAACACTATGTTTTAAGTTAGCCTCTACCACCTTAACTTAGGGCAAGGAAAAGAAAAAAGGAAAAAAAAACCCCAGTTTCCAGATTAATAAAAGCATGGAGGTCCTTAAACCAACAGTATATGCAAACGTTTGTGTCTGGCACATGTGCAAACCCTGTTTACAAGGCAGAGTCTTGCAGATGGACTCCCAGTGCCATTCATCAAACTGGTGTGAGCACTGGAAGAGCCCTGCTACAGCTGCCTCTGCAGCTCATCACAGTATCAGATAAATACAGACCCTATTCACTCACAGTTTTTATTGCTATCGATTAAAGCAAATCAGTTTAGAAGCTCCTTGCTGACATGTTTACTCAAAGCAAGACTCAAGGAGAGTTTCTGAACTACAGTACTGGCTGTATCTTTATCCCATCTTCACTTGCAAAAAAATCTGGGTCTGACTTCGGTTCAGCTAATTCATGCCACCAGATGACAGATGACATGTGAATTTTCATCTCTCTTTCAGTAAAACTAGTGCATTAGGCCTCGCATATCAGGAGATCCTGTGGGCTGCAGAAAAGCAACTTAAAGGATGGATACTAGCCCTCAGATGAAAATACAAGATATTAATTCCAACATCAGTAAGGGTGCTGAGGACCCTTGCTGAACCTAAAGCACCTCAGCTGTAGGGACCTCCTCTTAGCTTAAGGGCTGACCTATAGTTTATCACTTCTTAAGTAAATCATTCATAATTCATAGCCAGGTTGAAAACCACACAAATAATGAGCTCTCAGTATTACTCAGCGGAAAGTGAGAACTGGAGTTTTCCACCTAAACCTGTAAAGGCTGACAAGTTCAGACATGGTTTTGTGAGCTCCTTCCTGGACCCCATGTTTTTAATTCAATTTAAAGAAAGCTAGGCAGCCACTTCCCCCCTGTCTTTGAAGTAAAGATGTTAACATCCGTGCTAATAATACAAACTACCCCTTCTTTTATCAAAGGCTTCAGCAATTGCAAAGGATTTCTTTTCACCACAAAGAAAAACTGCAAAGTAAAGCTGCCTGGTTCTGCTACTAACAGGGTAGGTTTGGCTCTGTACACTGCACAGATGCCAGCCAGTGCCCAAAGCACTGTTTTATAAATTCATAGAATTGTTTAAGTTACAAAAGACCCTTAAGATCATATAGACCTTAAAGATCATTTCAACCATGAGTCCAGCACTGCCAAGTCCACTGCTAAGCCATGTTTCTAAGTGCCCCAGTTACAAGGCTTTTAAATACCTCCTCCTAGGATGGTCACTCCACCACTTCTCTGGGCAGCCTGTTTCACTTCTTGACAATCCTTTCAGTGAAGAATTTTTCCTAATATATCCAATCAGAACTGCCCTTTATGCCAGAGGCTGTTTCCTCTTGTCATAGAGAATAACAAGTCCTCACTGAGCCGCCTTTTGTCCTGGCTAAACCACTCCAGCTCCCTCAGCTGCTCCTCATAAGACTTTTGCTCCAGATCCTTCACCAGGTTTGCTGCCTTTCTCTGGACTCACTCTGGCACCTCAATGTCTTTCTTGTAGTGAGGGGCCCAGAGCTGGACGCAGTGTTTGAGGTACAACCTCACCAGTGCTTAGTACAGGGTCCTGGTCACTGGCCAGGCTCTGCTGGCCACACTGTTGCTGATCCAGGCTGGGATGCTGCTGGATTTCTTGGCCACCTGGGCACAGGCTAGCTCATGTTGAGCCACTGTCGACTGACAACCTCAAGTCCTTTTCTGCTGGGCAGCTCCCCAGACACTCTTCCCCCAGCCTGTAGTGCTACATGAGGTTCTTGTGAACCAGCTGCAGGACCCAGCATTTCACTTTGTTGGATCTCAAACAACTGGCCTTTGCCCATTGATCCAGCCTATCCTGTCCAGATCCCCCTGTAGAGCCTTCCTACCCTCCAGCAGATCTGCGCTCCTGCCCAACTTGGCAACCTGTGAACTGACTGAGGGTGAACCTAAACCCCTTGTCCAGGTACTTGATGAGGACATCAGAGAAATCTGGCCCCAGTACTGAACCCTGGGGAACACCACTGGTGACCAGATGGATGTCGCCCCATTCACCAACATTCTCTGGGCCTGGCCATCCAGACAGGTTTTTACCCAGTGAGGAGTGTCCCTGACCAAGCCATAAACAGCCAGGAGATTGCTGTGGGAGACAGTATCAATGGCTTTACTGAAGTCCAGGTAAACAACAGCCAGAGCCTTTCCCTCATCCCCTAACTGGGTCATCTGGTCATAAGGAGACCAGGTTAGTCAAATAGCACCTGCCAATCCACACTGGCTGAGCCTGATCCCCTGTTTGTTTGGTTTCTTATGTGTCAAGATGATCTGCTCCAAAACCTTTATGTTTCCTGGAGTGTGTTTGCTGCTAACTGAGTCTCCAGATGACTGGCCATGCAGAATTTGGGTACTGTACACTAGTACCATTAGGAGCTGCAACAGATAATTCCTCATCAGTTGTTTCTATCTTATCAGAAAACAGAGCATGTACTCTGGACTGACAGTCCCAAATGGGAAAATTCCTCTGTGGAAAGACTGCAAGTTTAATAAAAGGTGAATGAGTGAATGAGCCACTGAGAGAAGCTCAGTTGATTAAAGCATGGTGCTAACAATGCCAAGGATATGGATTTGATTCCTCTACAGGCCATTGACTGAAGAGATGATCCTTGTGGGTCCCTTCCAATTCAGAATAATCTGTGAATTAAGATGTGTATGCTTCAGGCTCGCATTCCATGACAAAGTGCCCTAGGGCAGCATGTGCTTCTCAGTAAGGGAAGGCTTCCCTGTAAGCTAAGGCAGGCAGTTTTCCCCACACCACTAGCACAGAGCTGCCTTCCTGTGAAAGACCCACTGACACAAAAGGTGCATTTCTGCAGCTCTGGCCCCCATCATGTATGATCCCAGGGACATTCATCCCATGGATTTGCATGACTATGACTGGAAAATGCCTGCCTGCTTTACCCCTTTAGTGGATGCAGTGAGGCCAAGTGTATTTTAGTATTGTGATTGATATTTTGAGACTTAGGTCAAATAACAGAGAACATTGGCCTGGCAATATCAGTTGTGTGGCAAATTGCTTGATATATTTGTCACTATTAAAACAAACTTGTGTTTAAACACAGTCTGATTATCATATTTACAGAATAAAAATATGACCTTTAAAGTGAAATAAAAGACCTCCTTTTTCCTGCCCACATCTCCTCCCTCTGTGTTTTTAATTAAAACCATGAACCAACACATGTATCCATCCTTCCTCCTGTAATAGCTTGGGATTCCACTCTCAAATACTATACAGATAAAACGAACATTTATGTGTTAGCGATTCGCAGTGCAGTAAATTCTCCTTTCCAAACCTGCCGTCTTCATTAAAATCTTATTTGCTTTGTAATCTCTTTTGATCGCTAAAGTTATAAGAAGCCCCCTCCTCTTCTTTTGATACTATCAGTGTAGCTTTTGACCAGAGAGCGTGATGAATTAAATGTATGACAGATATGACAGGTGAGGAGTGCTTGGAGAGGGCTTAAACAGCAGGGATAAGACAAAGCCCCCATTTAAGAACAAAACCCCTACCCGATGGCTAGCCCGTTAATGACCAACCACTCTATTTGTCCTGGTGGATGAGGAGCAAGCTGATACTACAGACAAAGCTTTGTTAGCCATAGGGCTGTTCTTCAATCAGGCCACAAAACCAACTAATTGAAATGCCCAGTTTTTCCCCCTCAAGATTTGATATACAAGCCAGGGGGTTTGTAGGTATATATTTTCTTTTTCTTTTTTTCCCCTTGTAATGTATTAATTCAGCCACCACAAGTTTACAGCTGGACTAAGTGGAATTACACCATATAAACCTAAAAATCTATCTGCAGGGATCCAGCTAAGCCCTGGAGAGAGACAAGTCCAGCAATACAAATCCAAGGAAATTTGGAAGTCAATCCATTAGGATTACCAAGCCTTTGATTTTGGAAGTCACAGGCTCAAAATATGGAAGTGATGAACTCTATCTTCCTTCATTTTAGCCTCTTTTCAGAGGACTTATTGACCCCATTTTTTTTCTGTTAAAACACATTGATAAATGTGGATGGAATTGTATTGGGTTTCCACTATATTTTAAATGGAGGAAGACATGAAAATAGGTGCCTTCCTGAACTTGTGGGTAACATATCCTTTAAAATTTCATACATATTTTCTGCAAATTTAAAACTGCCACAAGCAAAGTCATAACTCCTCTCATCAGCCAAAGGCCCCTGTCCCCCTCTTTAAGGTTCATGTTAACTTCCAGTTTGGAGTTAAACTAAACGTGGAGCTTCAGGCCCCAGTCAAAAAGTGGAGTTTCAGGCATGGGTAACTGTAAACCACTGGCTGCTTCCCAGAGGTGAAGAAATCTCTGTGCCCCCTGCAGACCAGGATTATATTCTCAATGTGCAGTCTCTCAATTTAGCCCACCAATCTGCAGTTAGCAGAAGGCCAGGAGTTTCCAGAGCTAGGTGTCAATGCAATATTCACTGTTAAACCCAAATGGTAAAGAAAAATTAGTTTACAGGGATGTAGAAATTATTTTGGTATAACAGAAAACACTACTTGAAGCAGGAATATTCACTTTCAGAATAAATTAATTTTTTATCTCTTTGCTCTTTCCCATCCTGCCCTCACAGTGTGCTGTGGCTGAATCATTTGTGCTGGTATCGGGAAACCTGGGTTCTGCTCTTAGCTCTTCCACAGGCCCGGTATGTGGCTTCTGGCAAACCTCAGACCCTTTCTGTGCCTCAGTTTCCCTATATAAAAATGCAAATATTCCTACCTATTTCAGAAAAAGTGTGGTCCAGTGGTTTAAACCATCAAATCAAGATGTCTGAATTCTCAAACTGAATATGGTATCAATTTCTGCAGTCTTTGAAGTAACTACCCTTAGAGACCCAAGGGGCCAGCTTCCCCTGGGAAATGCTGAATGGCCAAAACCCAGGCTTCCCAGTAGAACATATGTGCTACTTTCTGGGGAAGTGGTGTTTCTGTCTGGGTAAGAGCTCAGCCTCATCTCACAGTGAGACCACTTATGTGGAATGGAAAAGAAAAGATGGTCCAAGCTACAGCCAGCAAAAGTTTTGGGAGCTGCTCTCACTAGAAGGCCATGGTGACCTTCTCTCCGAGTGCTTTTCTGCAGACCACCCAGCAGAGCTGGCCTGTCTCTGGCTCAGCCATTACACTCTTAATTCAGCATGTGGAGGCATAACGCCAAAGTTCCAAAACTTCGCCATGCAGGACAAAGGGCTGAAATGACAGCTTTCCCCTTCCCCAGAGAGCACTCTGGAACTTCTGGCCATTTTGCAGCAAACCACTGTGTCTCTCACGCTCTCTCGTCCTCCACTTCTCCATGAAAACTCCCCCCAAAGTTTTGAGTCCATTCAACTTAGAATAAGTAGCAATTTGAAAACTTTTGGAGGGCAGAAAAAGCACTTCCTGTCTGGCTCTGTCTCATGGTTCTCTGACTCACTGGACACTTGCAAAGGTTAATTAAATAATGTTTAGATATTCATGATACGTAAAGCTCCAGACAAATGGTGTTAACATTATGATGCATAAAACTGTCATTCAATGAGAACAACCATATAAAAATAAAGAGGAGAATATTGTTAACCTCACAGCAATACACATTTTTTCACTATGGACTCCAGTAAAGATAGGCAAAGTTGCTACCAGGATTGTCACTAGCCTTGTACTGAAAAAAAAACTGGACTGATTTTTAGGAAAAGAGCATAGGGATTCAGATCAGTAAGTATAGGGGAAGGAGGGGTGCAGGAACAAAAAAACCCATTAATCTGGCTTGTTTTTGAATGTGCAGATCTGAACGGAAGCTGCATTTTTTTCAGACAGCTTTCCAATCTCCCTATTAGATATAATGTTATAGTCTTATTACACATGTTGCCTACTAGATGTGCTCTGACTTTTATAGATGTCAATTCCATTTCTTAATTCAAGACATTTGTCTCTTGTGATCTCTGTGCCTCTGGGTTAGAGTTCCAGCCAAAGAGGTGAGCCAGCTTTGTATTTGCAAAGCAGCCATAAAATCCTCTGGTGCTACATCCCTGAAAACTGCTGCTGCCCTGCAAAAAGGCCTGGATTTTGTCTGTCTGCAGCTCAGCACCCAGAAAGGACATTTTGCAGGAGGGCTCAGTGGACATTCAGGAAAACTGCTTTCAGGACCTTATCTGAAGGACAATACTTAACTTTCACCACCTGGGCCTGGCCCCTGAAAGGAAACAGTCACACTCAATTATTGTCTTTTTCTAGACAATTACTATTTAATAAAACCTCCAGCTGATATTAACTGGTGGAAAAAAGGCTATTTTTAGTCAGGACAGTGATTCTCCCTCACTCCTTTCATCTATGAGTAATGTATTTCCTTTTGCTCTCAGTACCACAAACCAGTCCACACCAGATGCTCAGTATTAGGTAAAATTAAAAATGTGGGCATCATACTCTTTGAAAGATGCTTTGAACTCAAATTAATATACCTAAACCCACTATTTAAATTAAAGATATCCTGTCTCTCTGCTGTGTAGTTTTCCCTTTTATCAGAAGGGGAATTTTAGTCCATTTAAAGGTTTTTTGGTTCAGCTCCACAGACCACGCTTTGACTTAACAACACATTGTAATTTCCTTTTAGCCACAAGAATAAAGGAAATGTATAGAAGCAACACCATAATCTTGTCAAGCACTCTCTTTCGTTTCCCTGAACAAGCCTGTCTGAGAAAATGTGAAGCCTAAGATTTTTAAGATGTTATCTGGAAGATGTTTAGATCATGGAACACTTTTATTGAAAACAGACGTGTGTATTTTTATGCATCTACTGATGTACCCACACACATAAAATATATGCCTACTAAATTCTTTTATGGACAAGAACAGAACAGCCTGAAACCTAAAGAGGTTTTTCAGACTTCAGTGCTCTTGCCTCAGCATTTTACCTTTTCCAGACTTTTGCCCCAAATCTGCGCAGATACTTGAGAAAGCCCCACCATGGAAGTGACAACCAGGGAGTGCATGCACCCAGACTCACCTGTGAGCAGGGCTCTGTAACTGCTGCCACAAGTAAAAATGTGGGAACAGTGTAAAATACATTGATTTCTCATGTATCTCTATGCATATATGTAAAACGGGCTCCTGCACTACTTGTGCCATTTATTTGCATCTTTGATCTTTTTTTCAGAACACAATTATTTAAATGTGACTGTTCTGCTTCTGGAGCTACAGGACTTGAGCAGTTTGCTGAACATACTCGGACTTCACATTTCCTAAGCAAACACCACCCACCTTCACGTTCAGTCCATCCCCTTCTGATGCTCCCCTTGATGTCGTCAGTGACAATGTTCAAACTACAGGCAGAGGTGTAAGAGCTGTGTCTTCCCTTTGGCACTGAACCATGGAGCTGTGAGTGCCCTGGTTTAGGTTCCATGGGACCAGGAGCCACACCCTGTCACACACAGCAAGCCTGGGAGGCACCCACATGTGCTCTGGGGCATCCAAGTGCACATGGGATGCTGTTCCCTCTGCAGACCCCAAGGTCTCTCTTGGTCCTTGGCAGTTCTGCCAAGGTGCTGGTGAGGCACTGGAGGGCAGCTGGGCCCTGGCCACAGCACAGCACAAGGAGAGGGGACCTGCCAGGAGAAAATCCAACCACGGAGCTGTAGAAATTGGTGCTGCTGAACCTGCTGTACTGGACAAGTGGAGAGGTAACAGTTGGCACTGCTAATGATGCCATGAGAACTACTTCAGGACAAGGCAAAAGAGCAAGTTAAGCATCTGCAAGTTCTCTCAGTGCTGGTTAGACATTGATAGTAAGAAAGTTTATCCCCAAGAGCTTTCTCCTCACTGAGGGTGTTGAGTTAACTGGAGGTGACCTCTCACTGACCCACAGGCAGCATCTGCAAGTGGTGTGCGGCGGTGGCGGCCAGGAAGCACTTCTCCCAAACACTGCCTTTCAAAATACCACTGCAAAAGGCAACAGCTGAGGTGAGCCAGGAGTCAGCCACTCAGCCCTGTCCAGCATGGAGGACTCCCTGCAATCTCCCTTCACCCTCCTGGGATTTCATCCATCTTCATTCGCTTTTTCTTGCGGCCATTTCCTCTGGCTTTTCAAACTTGGGACACTGGTAGCTATTATTCATTCTCTTGTTTCTTACCAGCCTTGCAGCTAAGAGCTGCAACTTCCCATCAATGAATACCATAGCAGTTGTTATTTAGGCATTCTTTTAATCACTGAATTTTTTTCTCAGGTATTTCTTGAGCAAAAGCACGGCTTACTGCATTATTACAGCTAAGAAATCTAAGAGAGAAATATCTCAATGCAATGACTAAATGCCACTCTGGGTAACCACAAAATAACTTGCTAATGAAAACTCTGAATAGGAATGAAAATATAACTGAGGTATAAAGAAAGTAACTGTCCAAACCATTTGAATTTAAGCAAGTATGAACAAACCTCTTCATTGTGTACGCTTTTTGTCTCTAAAAAGGGTGAAGACATGAAGCAGCAGGACTGACGCTTCCATGACAAACAATGGTGCAAGCACCAAGAGATTTTTCAATTTCCAGCTATAACAAACCATTTAGCTCTGGGTAATTCCAATAATTTTAGTCATCAACTTGCAAAACTTCATAGCTCGTATTCAGTTGACATGAATTTGAGTAATCTTGTCTGATTAAGAGAAGACAGATAATAATATATTTTTGGTTTCACAGTAGGGTCTCTTCCTCTCCACTTCTCAGTGGTTCAGGAAGAACAGGGGAGAAATGGAGCTGTTGTGAGGGGAGAGAATTAGTGTGGGAGATGAAAAGGCAAGCAGGAGTCCTGGTAGCAGATTTGGGCATAGGATCATGTTCACCATTCTAAGAACAGCCCCCCAAACGCTAACCTCAACTTTCCTCCCCAAATATGACAAGGCAGGCTCTCTAGCTTGCATTAGTGGATAACAATAGTGAGGAATGCATACAAATGTGCAGCTGGTGACAAAACCTCTCAGCTCAATGGAAAAGACAGAAGGAGTCTGGGATTTTGTGTAAGAGGAAGAGATCTAATGACTTCCCCAAGGTTTAACTGAAAGCAGACAGCAGGGATAGGAGCTGGATAGGAGCTGTACCCACGAGTCCTGAATCACAGCCCTTTGTCTCAATCACAAGACCCTCCTTCCCCTTGGATGTTTTGCACTATTGAGGGTAATCAAGAAAAAGACTGCCTTGCCCTCCTAAACCTGGAAGAAGGGCAATGGGTTCCAAAGGGATGACAAACCTTGCTATTGCTCCAGAAGCAGAGTGTTGTTTCCTCTGCTGGTCATCTGTGTTGAATCAAGATCAATTTCGATTGCATTAGGTTAGAAAATGCAGAGCCCTTCTTAGAAAAGATGCAAGAGAGCATGTCTAACCATGCAGCATGCTCTGTTGCAAAGCCTGCAGAGCCAGCTCCAAGCCCCACTGGCTGTGGAAAACTGCAGTGTCCTGAGGGGTATCAGGGCATCAAGAGAGCAACACAGATACAGTAACAGCTATGTTAATAAGCTTTACATCTCAGAAGGGCACACAAATTCGGGTTCAGGGACATACTCACACAGTTTGTAAGGCTACTGCAATCACTGCTCATACTCCTGGAGGCTGCTGAACCTTGTTTCATTATGAAAGCATGATCTTTCTTGCTTTCTGGTTTGCCAAGGTTGGGAAAGGATGTGCTCAGAGTGTCATGAAGTAAACAGCAAGAGTCTATTTTTTGAGATTTTTCAGCTAAGGATTTTCCTGAAGAACAAAACTCACTCAAGCAACTTCAGACAAGAAGTTCTTTACTCTAAGAGGGGTTTTTCCTTCACAGCAGTGAGGCAAAAAAAAAATGGCAGACTTGGTAAGATGGGTCTCCTACCTTAGTAGAACAATTTTTAAATGAAGTTTCCTTTTTTATCAGAAGACTGTGCTGAGTGGCTGAGAAAGACTAGACTCATCTTTTCTAACAGGTCTTCTAAGGTATTTCTAAGAAATATCACAGTGGTCTAGACATTCAGATACTTCCAGAAGTAAAGCATTATGCAGATATTTTTTATGTATGCAGACCATACATAATAAGTTTTCCATCTTTGGAAAAAATTCTAGCTGACTGAGCAGTATACATGCATGTGCATGCCCATGAACTCACACTATTTTCAGTATCAAGACCATCTTCAAGCAATTTCTCACTCTTATAACACATTTATCTTATGTAAAACAGATGCATGTCTTTGGGGTAGGCTTTTGTCTTTTAGTCTTAAATTGTGAATACCCCTTTTAATTAAAACGGGAAATACAAATTTCCTCATTTCGTTCCAAGCCTGAAGCCCACTAGCATAAGCAGCCATCTGCAGATTCAGCTGGAACCCTTTCAGCATCCCACAATAAGTCTGCTGCTTAAATTAAGGATCTTTGGACATGTATAGACCAATGCAGCTCCACTGAGCTGTGCCCTTGTACACCAGCCGTAGCAAAGCTGAACTAGCAGTGCTGTATCCATCCCGAGTCCTGAAACTACATCTCTAATTGGAGTTAAACAGTTACATTATCACTATTTAAAAGCTGCAGAGCTGATGATAATACCACCCTTGTTGGCAATACCTTTTAATGTCTCTGCTCTATGCTGTGTCTATTGGGATGGAGAACAAAAATGAAGAAAGCAGCAAACATTGCAAATGGAGATTATCAAACTGTACAAGAGGCAAACCGAGGGAGGACACCTAATTATCCTTAATGCAAAATAATTCAGTCTGAACTTTATCATCAAAATATGTATTTTTCAAAAGTCTTCCCTTTTCTTCACATACCCAAACAAAGGGGAGAGCAGTCATTTCCTTTCCCGATGATGGAAGTGATACCAACTATTATGTCAGTATTAAGTGAACTTCCTCCCATCCATTTCTGTCGAGTTAATGTCATCTGACTCAAATGCGATTATTAAAAGTGGGCTGTTCGGTTCCAGCAAACTAAAGGCTTGCAAGTTTATAGGTACAATTGCTTCAGACCCCTCCTACGGGCGATCAGAGAGGCTGCCTGTTGAATGGACTCAAAGAAACACATTTTCACACCTGTCAGGCCTAGATTAATATCCCTGCTAATTGCACTTTAAGAACGGCCAATTAGTTCTAGTTATAGAAGCTTTCATGGGTAAGGGGGAGAAGCAGCCTGTTATCACCATCAGGACTCATTGTTCCCCTGAATAGATTTGTGTCCCAAACTGCGCGTGCCTCAGCGGTTTGCCTGGGAGCCCTGCTGCACGCCGCTGCAATGACGCCTTTATCCCAGCCCCAAACCCGCTTTAATGATGATAGAGACGGCAGAAGTGACCATAAACATAAAAGGAAAATAAACTAGTGCTATGCTGAGATTACAAAGCCGGAAAATGTTTTCAAGCCAGAAGCGGTTTGCTGAAATTTCTTAATAATCCAAACTTATTTTTCATCTTGGTTTTGCTCTAAAGCGACAGTACTTTGTAATAAAACGCTGCTCCAGCAAGGAAAAAAAAAATCCAGTAATGTGGCTGAATTTGCAAAAGGCCGATAAGCGAAGCTGTGGCCTTGAAGTGGCAGCCTGAAGAGTGACACTGCAGCGCCAACACCACCGGTGGGACACTTGAAAACAAATCAGGGACCAAGGGTTAGTCCAGCCATTGGAACGTGACAGGAAGGCTAGTTAATAAACACCAGGTAACCCCTTCAATTACAGCAATAAATTGTTCAATTGGTTAAATGTCCACAGGTTCTGCCCCAAACACTTCTGTGAACTGTTTAATTAGCAAACTCTTGCATCACTGGACAATCAGATCCCGGGTGAGCTTGGGGGTTGCTGGGCTCTTGGGGAGTGAAGGGCGCTGGTGCCCCAGGCAGCTCAACTCTGCAGGGTTTGCCTTTGAACCACGCAACCTGCTATGTTTTAACAGCTCTGCAGATTATCCATTCAGTTACACCTTTTTTAAAAAAAAAAAAAAAACACAACACAAAATTAATACTGTGAGGGCAAAATACAGCTTGGTTGCCATTCTTTCCACATCAGTTTTCTGCATTTCGATATGGAGCCCTACAAATTACAGCTTCTCACCTGCCGCAAGATTAGATAGCCACGCACGCGAGACGGGGTTACGCAGCACCAGAGATACAGGGTACCTGGAAACTGCACGTGGCACAAAACAGACCTGCAGATTAAAAGTCAGCAAGCCTACTTCTTGAAAATATTTAACACACTGAATTTGGAATTATCTCACTGATAGTTAAGAACATTTGAAACGTTGCAAAATGATTTATCATTAAGATTACTGCTGGCTGTGAGGAGTATTTAGAGAATATTCATGAGGCATATGCCACAAAAACATTTTAAAAGCATTATACAAATCCAAATTTTTGGTTAAAGCTATTTTACATAAAACAAACAAAAAACTCCCACAATAATTTTATTCCTGAAAAAAGAGACAAATTAAATTTGATCACTGGGGATCAATTCATAGTTAAAGACTCATGTAAGTTGCCTTCACTGGACTTTTAATCACTGTGATAAACCACTGATAGTACATATTGTGCTGCCAACTAAAAACCACACACCGATGCAATGGAAAAGAATGTGTGGCTATTAAGAATGTTTGTATTAATAAGATCCATTTAATAGGAATGTCATATCTGAAAAACAACTAGCCAAAGGAGACAAGTACTATTTGTTATGTTTAGACAGTGAGGAGAAATTGCATTTCCCTGATGAAGTTTTCTTAATGAACTAAACCCAAGGTAAATTTATCACAGTTGGAAGTAAAAATACATGTAGTGTTTGCCTGTGGAAAGCTGTAAGTGATTGCTCCCCGTCTCTCTATCAAAAGTATTTCTTTGGAAAATAGCTCTAGGCAGAAATGTTCATTTAGAACAAGTTTTTTAATAACATTGAAGAAATCTACTCTTTTACACTTTTGCCTGAGAGGTTGAGCCTGGATCCTCAAAGGATATCCAAAGAACAGACAGAGCAATTCGGTTTACTGAGGAAGGATGTGGTTGGACTATGCCCTATCCTCCACAAAAATGCACAAGTCATTGAACTAAACTCAGGATGCTGTTGGCTGAGCTTGGTGGCTCCTGGGATTCCTCTCCTGAGTACTGTGTTCTCCCACTGAGCCACCCAGAGAGCCTCAGCAGTAACTCAAGCTCTTAGATTCTCCTCCAGGTACAACCCGATGGGTCCACATCCGCTCTGGGAAAGCTGTAGGTTCAGCGCTGTTACGGTCTCGGGTTGAAGGACATAAATGGTCTTATTTGGTTGAACATGCAGATCTGGCACAGCTAAGCAAAGCAAACTCTTTAAATTTGGGTTCACAGGAAGATTTCTGTTGACTTTTAGTCACTGGGTAAATCCTGTACGCAGCAATTTGAATGCTTAATATTTAAGAAAATAGTTCTGTTAAATCGGCACGGATTAAAAACTGTTCTGTTAAAAGTTGTGTACTGACTGTTGCAGAATCCAAGGGTTTGATGTCTGTGCCGCTGGAGCAGACAATGAAGAACTACTCTGGTGGGTTTTTGTTTTGTTTTCTTTTTTTTTTTTTCCCTTTTAGTTTTGTAATACTAAGCGAATTAACATCTCTGAAGTCTCGGGGTCTCAGGACAGGCTTTCAGGCGACACCGATTAGCACAGCCTCGCTGAATTAAACAGACTGAAACAATTCAGGCCATTGACAATCCACGAGGGCAGGGTGCGGAGAAACTGCAAATTAGGAAAAGAATAGAGGACACAATACTAGCACTGATGTCCTGGCACACAGGCTTTTATTCTGGAGATAGTTTACAAGCAGTTCGTAACCTTTGGACTCCAGACAGTCTGTAGAACCAACAAGAGGAGGTTCAAGATTTGGTCTGAACTTTCCATCCAGCCCCAACAGTGTCAATATTTGGAGGATGCACAGGAACTCATAAAGTCTCCATAAAATGGATGTTAGTGAAACAAAACAAAACAAAAAAAAACCAACCCCGAAACTTGTATTCATAAAATCTTTTTAGACTTTGTCACTTTAAGCCAAGAAGGTATTAAGAAGATAAAAACTTAGAATTTTGCAGCGCTTAAAAGAGGAGTTTCCCAGCAAAAAATCGAATGCATTTTTGTTTAAGAAACCTGGAGTTCAAAAGCTGCCTCTTGTTCCAGGTTCCTAATTTCTGATTTGCTTCAAAAATTTTGAATTATAAGTTTAAACTTTTTGCCATTAACAGAATAACTCCTAGAAATGGTGCAAGCGTGACTCTCTGCCAAAGCAAAAAGTGACTTGAGAATTCACAAATCAAAATCACTTATGTTCCAGGCCTGTCAAGATTTCATTGATCTAAAATATGTTAATCTGTCTTTTGTTCTATATAATAAATCAATTCAGTTATCATATCAAACCATACTTTGTCAAGAGAAGATTATTTAAACAAGATATCAAATTAAGGTCTTGTACTTTGATAGTAATTTTAAAAGACTAATTAAAAAACAATGCTGGTACGTATTTTATTCTGTGAATGCAAGATGCTTAAAGGAATCATCCTGTGTGCCAGAGACTTTCATGTCATGCTGACTAGGAAGTGCCATTTACTATTAACTTAGTTGACAGAGCTTTTGTGCAACCGAAGTCAAATGAAGCATACTGTTAATAAATTACACAAAACTAGAAGAAAAAGTGTTGCCTTTTAAGTCTCTCATAATTTTGTTTCTCATCACATGTTTAATGCTTTAAGTCACAGGGAGCTCAATTGAATTAAATGTACTTACACCGGCGCAAAGGTAACCTAAATGAAGAGTGAACTGAGTACCCAACAATATTTTAACAAAAAAATTTTATCTGGTCAAAAAAATACTGTAAATGCATCAAATCACGAACTTCTGTTCTCAACAGAGGCTTCTACTGTAAGCAATAGATGCTATTCAGTTAAAAATCCATCACTTTATACAAAGCTAGCTTGTTTTTAGATGTGGGTCACTTCATTCATCAAGGGAGGAAAAGTTAGTCTCAAAAAATAACCACAAAGAGACAATTTCTGATGTAATTAATGTATCTCCTACTAGTCAGGATCAAAAAAATGAATTACCAACTTAGTCTGCCCATAACTGAAAAAGTGAAACCCACTGTTTTTTCTCTAAATATGCTTTCAAAGCCCTCAGTGCTGAGTTCTGGATTTCCACCTGTAGAAACAAGTTATTTGTTTATTCTCAAAAAAACCCCTAGTTTTCTTATTTCAAATGCATAGAGGAGAATTTGTATTTGCCATTAAAAAGCAAAAAATGAAACCCCAAAGAAACCCACATTATTACAACTCACCTAGAGCTAGTGTTTTTTAAACAGTTCAGATTTAAGATAATAGCCCATTTTAGAAGCCAAGATGATTAATTAAGATGATCATACAATGCTATCATTGCAAGAACTGTGCTTGGGTGAGAGGTCCCTCATGTACACAAAATACAGAAAATGTAGATTTATGCTCTTATGGAATTTCAGAAAACAAGATGGTTATCCCATATGCCTAATAACAAGCAGTTTCCACAAAGTTTTCAAAGCCCCCAGCATACAAGATCCACAGTTTTGACTCACCTTATCTATTAATTTTCTGCCTTGTACAGAAAGCTCAAAGTTTCAGCACTATCTTGCCCCTTCATTCTCCATACAGAGTATCTCCACACTGTAACCTCCTGTGTAAAGCATGATCTTGCCTGCTTCTCTCCCCTTTCTCAAAGCCTTGGCACAAAGTTACGCCAGCTATCCTGAGGAGTTTCACACTGTGTCAAGCACCTGTTCGGCCCACAGTTGGTTAAAAAATCAAAATAACAGCTGAGTGGAGGTCAGCCACCCTACACACTTCAGAACACTCAGAAACCCTACTAGCCTCATCCCTCCTGTTTCCAGTGGAAAACGGCAGCTCTAGTAACGCGATGCCTTCCTTCCCTTCCCTGTTTGAGCGGGCAGTGAAAGCCCTCCTGCTGTCTTCTACTCCTAAGAGTAAAGCTTTAGTCTCCAACCTGAAGTAGGTTGTCTGCAGAAATAAGACAACTCATCCCACACTGATAGCGTTTGTTCAAGGAACACAGGTTCAGCAGAGCCAGTTAACCATTAGCTAGCACCCATGCAGCTCATATTACACTCACAGCCCTACTTCCTGAGCTATCCTTATATGAAGTATAGTTGAAGAGAAGCACTTGGGTCAATCAATCTTCTCTGAGCATCGCTACAGGGTAACAGCAACAGAGAACATCATGATGAACACTGAGCCAGCTCCACACACCAATTCCATGTTTGCAGAAATGATGGTTTTCAAATGCCTCACTTAAACCACTCAAATGTTTATTGCCAATACCAAAAACTGCTCAGAAGGAATTCACAGGCACTAAAACCTCTAAATGTTTGCAGATTTAACAGACATCCCTAAAACAGGTCCATGCAAACATTCCCGTACATTCATCTATAACCTGCTCAACCCTACAGGCTGAAAGCAGCAGCTGTCTTCCTAAAAAATGGTGGAAAGTTACCACACTTTTTCAAATATTTTTTTCCTAGAGTCTCACAAGTTAATGATGCTGGTCAGAAAGCTACTTAATGCTGCCATTAGTTTATATCATCCTAAATCTTGACAAAAACTTCAGCTGCAACAATACTCTATCACGTCACACGAATCATTTTGTCATGCCCAAAGCATGGGACTTATTATTATGGACTTTTATACAGAACCTTCTAGAAAGCACAAGCAAGAACACTCTGCCAGGCATCATGGTAACGTGCAGAAAAAAAACCTCACCAGCTCAAAGAGTTTGAAAGAAGGGAAATGGCATCACCTTCCCTTCATAGGACAAATAGAGCATGTGTCGAGGCTTAGAAAGATTAGGCCCCTTCTCCTGGAACTTCAGAGTTAGCATGGCAGCTATAATGGAACTTTTTATGCATGCCAGGATTCACCAGCAGCAGGACTGAAACACAAAGGAATGTCAGTCTCCAGTAATTTATCCTGAAACAGACATAGGAACAGAATGCACATCTCTCCTATGTCCTACCCACAATTTTAGCAACCCTAGCTTTACCCCCTTTTTACACCTATACACCCCTCTCCTTGTGACAGTTGGTGCTACCCTGTTCCTGGTTTATATTAATTCAAGATCCAAATCTAGCATGTAGCTTTCCAATCTTCGTAGCACAAATAAGATTAATTTTTAATTTTAAGGCCCTGATTCAGCAAAACATTCAACTACATGCTTAATTCTATCCCTATTCAGTAAAGTACTTAAGTATTTGCTTAATTCTCATTTACTCTGCTGAGACTTGAACATGTGCTTAAAGATAAGCCTCTTCTTAAGTACTTTGCTGAACTAGGGCCTAAACTGTGACCTAGGAGCCAGGAAGAAAAGGAAAAAAAATAGATCAATAATGTCCAGTGTTATTTCCTCAAAATATTAGGTTAGCTGCCTGCAAAAGACGAAGAAAAAATAAAAATCACTTTGATTCAAGTGGTACCTACAGCTCATACAGCTGCTGCATTGGAAGAGACCCATTCTATAAAATCTTACTAAAAAGATATCTTCAAAAATTCCTTCTTGTTTCCCATCTACAAATATGCCTTGTGGCAATGTGTTGAACCTATCAGTCAGTCTCAGTTCCATGGCTAGAACCTTGAAGTTTTTCAAGTTAGTTACCTGACATTTAGTAAAAAAATAAAATTTAGAGCAGAATCCCATTTAATAAGTACGGTTGAATAGAATTCAGTTTTGCATTATCTTAAGAGAAAATTAATTGAGAAGTTGGGAAGACGCCAGGGAGGGACTCCATAGTAAAAACAACAAGGAGAAAAAATTATAGACTCTCGTACTCCACTAGAAGAATGGTCTGAGTTAGTCACAATCAACAGAGACCACATTTATTATATGTACACTGTGTACTACATTTTCTTGTTAAAAGGTCTCATCATGGGTGGATCCTTGGGCCAGTGTGGAGATAATACAAGATAAAGATCAAAGAAGCCCTTGGCAGGTAGGGAAAAATAAGTCTAAATATCCAAGCTGGAGCTTAGATGGTGGAGAAAGCAAAATATGATTACAATTTTAATTTCTTTTTAAAAAAAGGACAAATATATTGGCTAGTGTGGCTAGTGGCTTATTTCTACCTATTTGTCTGCCCTATCCTTATCACCACGAATCATTCCATAAAGCATCGTCCTCCAGCTGTAAGATCCTAAACTGACCAAACATACCTTTTTTATTGCAGGCTCACTGTTCAAATTAAAGCTATCTTGCCTGTTTCAAGGATATTGGTATCAATTCCACTAACATGGGCAGAAAGTACTGGGAAGGTGTAAGTCAGGAAAAGCATCTGCAGATGAAACTTATGTCCTATTTCTTCCAACAATCTATCATTTCCTGGCAAAAAGTCTGGTGAAGCCCGAGCACTGAAATCAGATATCTGCTTCTAAACTGCAGAAAGATGCTTTTACTGGGTGTGTGCCCATGCAAATGGAACTCAATGCTCCAGATGAGTTCTACCCTTGGAGAAACTGACCCATTGGCATTTTGCCAATGTGAGAAGAGTCTCTCTCACAAATAAAGACTAAACACGTGTCACTGACAGGTCTTCTGTTGGCAAGTCTTTCATGTCAGCTGCTGCTGCTGCTCTTCCTTCAGGAACTGCATTTCCTCTGTAGTTGGAGTCCCTGTTTTCATCTACCTTTTGATTTCCAGCTAACTGGAATGCTATTTAATCTTTACAATTCCTAACTTACACATATGCTTAGCCTCACGTACTGTGAATGGTTCCACTGAAACCTGAATTATGGCACATAAAGCTAAAACATATGCCTAAGCATTTGCAGGATTGGGGCCCGAAAAATTGATTATTTACTAGCTATTACCCTTTTGATGGATCCCTCCTGCTATACCGATGGATAAAAGTGGTTATTAAAATCTTTGAAGACAAGAGGTACTCCGTAAGTGCATGTGTGGGGTAGGGGAAGTGGAAGGACCTGGAGATACAGATTGGCACTGGCTGCCCTGATGTTTGCCATGGAAACCACACATCATTATTAGCAGCTGCCGAATTGAGAAGCTTATGTGGCTGAGGTAGCTCCTCATATTTTGGACAAGCACAGCCAGGTAGCAGAGAGTGCAGTTTCTCAGCTCCCACCCCAGTTCAGTGGGAGGTGGCAGCAGAAGGAAGATGCCCCATGTGGACACACCACTCCTTGGAAGGCTCTGTTGCAGCAACACCCGTGCTCAGCATCAAAAGCTGTCACCCCTGTCACCATGGCCTCTCTCTCTTCTGCCCATGGCCAACACCTGAGACACAGGAAGGTGAAGAGATGAGAAATGTCTCATCTGTATTCCCGTTGTCAGGAGGGTAGGAAAGGTCACCCAGCACAGAACCAGGTACCTGCTATCCCCTGCTGAGCTGCTGAGGCTGTGGAGATATAAAATATTTTCTGACAAAAAGAAACTGGATCACTTGCCCGGGGGAGCCATAACGTTTATTCTGACAACAGTGAAAGACAGCTTTGATCCCCACAGCAGCCACACATCTCTGATTGCAAGCAGAAGCCCACCTCAACACACTTACAATGCTTGCACCGGCCTCCTTCCTCCCGCCAGGCTGGATGTCAGGCTAATCAGTTTGATCTGACAGATTTTAATTAAATTAATTAGGATCTTTCTGAATGGACTTGATTAGTGTTCCACAGAGGAATCCCTCATGAAAAGGAACACTGTCAGGAAAAGCACTAATGTTTTCTCCTCTCATAATGAGAAGTTTCTTGGGTTGTTATTGGATTTTTTACGCCATTAATAAAAGCACTTTATAAACACTTAGCATATGATGGGTTTTGACACCCTGTTATATTAAGTTAACAATAGTCTTCTACACACAAAGAGAAGATTTTCACATCCTCCTTCAGCCAAATTTGTTTCTGCCAAATCCAGTATTTCAAATATGGTGACTTAATCTGATTTAAACAGAAATATGAAAAATTGAGACACAAAACAATCATGATCACTTCCAATCAACCCTCACAGAGCAGCTTCTTGTACAAATATTGAAAACTCAGCATGTGTAGAAATGAGATGTTACTAAAACTATGAGAGGCTGCCTTGTTTCCTGTGTTGGCTTGTGCAAGAACCAAGACCATCTTTGTTCCACTAGACTTGACTAATATTGTATTGGCATAATTGTTGAAGGGTTATGTATGCACAAACCCCCCTTTTATCTGTACAGATGAAGGCATCACCTTGCTTTCCACACCACATCTGTGATCTGCTTGTCTGGGATCTGCAAAAGCTTTGGGGCTGGAAATCCCCTGGTGCTGGTAAGGGACAAATGGGCACAGGCACAGTCACAAGTGGCCACAGTCCACAGGAGACATCCCACCAGCCAAGACAGGCACAGCCAAGCAGCAGGTCCTGCAGCTAGGAGTGACCCCTGCTTTATCACAAAAGGACGTGTGCTGCAGAAGCCTATTGAAAAGGGACGTGGAGCCCCAAGTTCACAAATAAAAGCTCATTGTACTCTGCTTATAGTAAGGGCATCCTTGACTACACCATAACCATTAAAACGCAGTTAATTCTCACCATTAGTTTAAATTGAATGTACTTTGAAAAATAAACTCACCTCTAAATTTTTTTTAATTTTCCCTTGTATAGCAGACAGAAAGTGAACTTCTCTACCCACCTTTTTTTTTAAATCTCCCTTTTCTCCCTACTTTGTAGGTTTAGTTTAATAGCAAATGAAGCTTCTCCCTACTTTGTAGGTTTAGTTTAATAGCAAATGAAGTTTAATAGCAAAGGAATTGCAAAGGATTTTGAATTCAACCTGAGAGGAAGCAGCAGTGATCTTGTTGTGACTGAAAGGAGTTCAGATAGTGAAAAAAACCACTACTTCATCCACCAACACTTCCTTTTTCCCTGCAGCCAGAGTGGTCATTCAAAATACTTTATCTGGAAGGGTCAAGTGATGGTGAGCCCTATGAATTTTTTTCTGACAAAGGCTGAATAGTGGAAGGGAACTCTGAGGTGGGAAGACACTGTATTTGGAATGAAAGTCAAAATAAAGGAGAGATAAAAACAACACTATGAAAAGGACAGGAAAAGGACAGAAAAAGGAGGCAAAAAGATTGAAGGCATAAGCTAGAGAGAGAAGATTAAGACACAAGGTATTCTGAGAGGCAGACTGAATGAGATAAAACAAGAGAGAAGACTGATGTCCTCCAAAGAAAGAAAACATTCTGAAAAAGAGAAAACAGTGATGACAGGAAATTATCTTATAAAATAAGAAAGAGGGAAGAAGAAAAAGAAAAGGCCATTTTAATTTTTAATCCATGACTCCTCTTTGTTTTTAATTTTTTTTTCAACATGTCTGTTCTGCTACACATGTCACAAAAAAACTTGTGTTCTGATAAGTCAGCCTCCATTTACTACAGTGTTTCAACAAATAAATGCTATTACAGCTTATCTGCTGGTTAGTCTGACTCCAGCAGACACAAATGCATTTTCTGGTGTTATTTTAATTAGTCTCATGGCTTTCTGAAGTTCCAATTCATTTATTCTGAGTGTGAGCCAATAACTAAAGTCTTCTCATTGTACTTAGATTAGATTCACATGTCAATGTACAAATTCCATTCTCAAAACCATACCTGCTTGCAGCATCTGTTGCTGTTTTATTCTCATGACCACACTCAGACAAGAAATAGAAATTGGCTAAAGCGTAGTTCTGTCACTTGATTTCAACAGAAACATCTATTTTGAGGCATTTTAGGCTGTTTTATAAATGCTTCAGGCAAAAAAAGGCAGATAAACAAAGAGGCAAAGATGTGCCTTTGCCAGAAACAAACAAAACAAAAGGTTTTCTTTAATAAATTATATAAAGAAAGACAGGATGTAATAAAAAAGACACAGCCAGGAAGAAAAAAAGAATTCAGTGTGACTGACCTTCAAGTTCCCTCTGCTCTTTCATTAACTGTCCACTGAGGTGATCCCTGGCCAAATACGGGCAATTCAGAGCCTGTCATAGAATTACAAGATGAATTAGGGACTGCTGCCACAAATTTACAGCTACCAAGGCCTCTGCTGATTGCTTTTTCCCAGACTTGAAAGTAATTTCACTGGAAACACTCTTACCATGGCCCCAAGATCAGCATCAGGACAAATGAGGAACGGGAATAACACTTTTCCCTTCCAATTATCGGGTGATTTTTTTCTCCTCTGTGATTTGTACGCAAATAGACATAATTTAAGCCAGTGTGACATGAAAATGCCAGATCTAACATGGACTGTTTGCTTCCTGGAAAACTTCCCAGGAAAACATGAGTTTTCAATTCCCTTGTGGAAAGGTGACTCCTGTATTTTTTGTTTAATTTCTGACTGGCAGAGCTTGTTAAATAACTGCAATTATCAGCCTGAATAGTTACTGACTCACTGCACAATCAATTGAAAAGCTAATGCAGTTGAAACTGTACACAGAGAGCTCACTACAGGTGAGTAACTTCACATGCATGAGTAGTGTCACTGCACCCGGTGGCATAACTCATGTGCATAAGTATTTGCAAAACCGGGGCCTCGGATTGTAAACTCACTGAAGCAGAAACCAGATCTTATCTGCCTGTAAAGCACCTGGCACTGCACCTATCTTTGCCACTACATAAATTAATTATCATTAGCATCTGAATTTTGTCAGCTCCAGCACTCTCCTCCAAGCTCAAACACTGAATTTCTTGCCTGAAGAGTGTTGGTGCACACTAGATGATAGTAATATGGGCACGAATATTTAACTATTGTGGCATTTAATGTGGAGTTACTTCAAAAATTTCAATACAAGGTGAACATGTGTAAGGCATCTGAAAAGCTTCTAAGGTACAAGGTCTGGGTGGGGTGAGGGAAAACTTTAAAAGTAAAAAATACACTGAATTGAAATCTTGAAATGCTTTGACCTTTAAACGGAACCTTCCTCCCCTCCTGAGGTTTAAGATAAGTTCAGCAAACAAAATTTCACCCTAGGCTTGACACATAATCTCCTAAATTACTAAAGAAATAAATAAACACTTTTTCCTTTAAAAACAATCAACATAATTTCAAAAGAAAGACAGATATCCATTTTTGTAACTGTTGGTGATAGTTTGTACATACAAGCTTACCTACAATGTAAAGTCTTCAGATTTTAACAGGAAATACATACTTAGAAAGAAACTGTTGTGAAATAGCACCTTGAAGATAAGGAACTCTGGACAAGATGACTTTTGGTCATCTGAAGAGAAGAACAGTCATCTTCCTTAATCATTTCAGACTGATTGCTTCAGTTTGGTAATCTCACATTTCAATAGGTTTTTACTGCTGAACCTACAGAAACAGGGAGGGGGACAGGAGGGGATGTGAGAGGACAGGACTGGAAATGCCAGTCAGTTCACTCAACCCTTCTCAAAAAACCCCAAACAAACCAAAAACACCCTACACAAACCAATCTCAGTCATGAACTAATAAGTTAAAATGAAAAAAAAAAAGACTCAAAGTCAATCTGTGCTATGCAATTCTTCTTCTCCCTGGAAAAAAAATTGAAGGGAGCGTTTTGGTGTTTGATGGTTTCCTGTTAAGTAAATCTTATTCAAGACAGCAGCTGGCTTTGATGCATTTATGGGTATTCAGTGCCACTCTTTCTTCTCTGCTTTCTCTTTCAACTTTCTAGTCTTTGCTAGTGGACTATTTAGATAGCTCCTTCAACAGGCACAAAGTACTCCAGCAAGCAGTGAAAGCTACTGCACGCTCATTAAAGCAAAACTAAACTGAAATTGAGAAAAACAAACAAAACCGATCAAAAATTTGAAAGGATTAAGCTCTTTACTCATTTGTCTAGGTAAAACAGAAATCCTATCCTATGAACCCTGTGCCAGCAAAGACATTATAACTGTAATCACAAAGACTCTGATTAACTTACATATTACACAAAAAATATTGTCTCATTAAAATGAAAAAAGAAAGTGCATTATTTTTTATTCTAGTCTGAGACCTGCTTGGATATGTATGGACACAAGAACACTTTACTTGCTACCTTATGACATTGCTATTTAAAGGTTGTTTTTCTTTTATTGTCCCCAAAATCACAAAAGCTCCTCAAGCCAGTTTCTGGTAGCACACCTTTCCTTGAATTCTTAGCTGGGTCCATTAAAAAAAACCTTGAAGAAATTTTAGCATTTTTACAGGAGTGTGATGCCAAAGTCCTACCACGTAGAGCAGTACTTTAAGTCAAAGAAAAAATAGTGTTTTTCATGTTGATGACAAAAAGGGAAGGAATACCAAATTAAATCTGTCACAAAAAGAATAACAGAAATAAGTGTATGATTAAAATACAGACAATGACAATGACATCGAGTCTATTCTAAATCTTTACTCTTTCCCTGCTTGTGTTGTGTAACAGAAAACTGAATACACTCAGGATACCTCAGCCCAGAGAGAAGAGTCTGTCCTTACACAACATCCACCACTTTGCATCTAATGCCTATGTACATTTGAAAAAAAAAGAGAAAAGGATTTAACTCCCAAGAGTGACAAAAAACACAGCTGATAACTTGACTACGAAAGCACTTCCTTAAATTGTGCATCATCTTGAGGGCTTCATCCACCTCAAGGAGCCATCCTTGGTGGCAGCTACTTACACAGCTCTTTCTTCCCCTGGAAACCACTAAGTGGAAACCTCACCTTGGATATAGGTCAGGACATCAAGTGCAGAGGGCTGGTCAGTGCCTAGGGCAGGTGTGAACAAGGGCCAGCTGGTCGCTTTCACGCTGAGACCTGTGCCAACACTTCAGGGTCTTTACGAAGTGAGAAAGTAGAGCAGAAGCTCAGAGAGTACATCTTTTAAGCAGGATATTTAGGAGCCTCTGCAATCCTTTTACCAGACACACAAATGCAACCTCGGCTGCTTCCTTTTTCTTTTTTCCCCCTCCATTCTAAAAATACTAACCCTTCTTCTGAACTAGTTGGAAGGGACTTGTGAAGGGGTGGAGTAAGGGAAATCAGTGCACAAGTCACCTTTCAGCCACCTATGACATCAGCCTGCTGCCCTGATTCCTTCATTAATACCTTTGAGCTGAAAACAATGGGCCTGCCATTAAGCACCACACAGTTCGAGATAAGAAAGCCCTAAGCAGATAATAATCGGTGCATTTAGCTGGATTTCAAACATTCAGCTGCTTAATCATTTCTTCCTCACTGCATGCTACCCAAACACACGGGGAATGCTTTGGATGCCTTGGGCTAAGGAAGAAGGGGTTGGGGTGTGGGGAAGAGGAGGGAGAGAAGGGAGCCACAGGATGGGGGCTGGGGTGGAGAGGGGGATTTCACTGGCAATCCTCTCCCTGGGAAATGAAAACATTTCTTAATTGCCATTAGGGAAATAGGTTAAATACAGGCTTGGTAAGCTGCTAAGGGCTGGCTAACAGATTAGAGGGGATGGCTGTTGAAGTATTCTCATTTCCATTATATGACAGAGCAGGGAATTTTTATTTTCTTAATAGTCTTCAGAGACTGTTCCTGTCAGGCACTGGGTGTGAGACTGCTAGTTAGATTTTAACTAGTCACCTTGCAGCTGATGAAATGAGGCCCAGTTCTCTGGCCCTGAAGTGACTGCTTTCCTGTCTCATCCAAGGAAACAGAAACTGCAGGACATGCTGACAGGGAAGGTATTGTAACACCTGCTGGCTTTGCTCACACAAAATAACAATGAGTAATCAAAGAATCAGAGAAACTAAAGGCATGATGCAGCATACTTGTCACACAGGAGGAGGGGAAAAAACACCTCAGGATCCCCAAACATTGAACAGACTCATGAGCTGAGCTTGGGTTTACCAGCAGTCCTGAGCAACTCCTCATCTCACAGCGGAAACCTTGGGGCCCACGGTAGGAAGAGTGTGGGCAAATTAAAAATCTCAGATGCCACTGCCTGCCTGCTAAGATCCTTGAAGTCTTCTCCTTCTCCACATTCTCCCAAGGCACCTCCTTTGGGTGGGTGCTCTTCCTGCTCACTGGTAAGTTCCCCAAAAGCCCCATCTCTAGCTTATAAAGGGGATGATAAAGGTTTTAGTAAACTGATCGTGAGCAAACGGAAATCAGGTTTTCTTGTAAATGGGCACAGCCTTTATTCATCCACAGATGAATAAAAAGCAGCAACAGGCAGTACACACAACAAAGCTGAGACACCATCCTGTAATCCTGCGTCATGCAAAACTCCCTGGGGCATGAGTGGGAGTTTTATCTGAGTAAGGTCTGAGTTTTTTAAGGAAAGTCTTTGTTCTGGGGCTCCCTGAAGCCAATATAGTGAACTATTCAAACGACCATGGATTGTCAGGTAAGTCGACAGGGGGTCATTTGAAGAACAAGTTTCTGGCAGCAATGCTGGTTTAAAGCAGTTGCTGCCACCTCTCTCTTTCTACGTGCTCACATATTTACCTTCCCCCACCCCAGTCTTCCCCAGTGATAAAGACACAAGGATTTGTTCAGCTGTGAGCAAAATGGACCAAGGAACTACTCTGGCTGAAAACTACCCTGTCTGGGAACTCTTCCCCAAGTTTTAACTTAGGCTTATAAACTATTCTGAGCCAGGGAACACTGTGGCTGTCATTTAATAAACAAAGAGGAGGGACACACAGGCTACAGACACGGCTGCAACCATTCTGTGGCCCTTCAGACTACTCACCCAGGAGGGCCCATGTCACATGTACCAGCATCAAACTCCTTCACAGCAATGTCATGCAAGTCACCTACAGCAATGGCAACGACATCTGGTCAAGCTTTAACACCCCAGCTGTGTCCAGGTATCATCCAAAAGAATGCTGGATGAGTCAGGCCACAGCTGCTAGCAACCCTCCCCACCAGAGCAGTGTAGATATTCAGCACCTAAGGCTCCTGTGCCCAGCAGGCCAGCATCACAGCCCAGCAGCTCAGAGACTGATTGTTAAAGGTGTTTTGTCTCCTCAGGGAAAAAAGAACAGCCTGGAGCCCTCTCCACCATCTTTTGACATACCCACTGTGTATCCTTCTGCATCATCAGATATCTATCTCAACAGACTTCAAAAGTCTGGTGCTAAGTGTCAGTTCCATTTGATCAAATGTAAACTTCTCTGTTGCTGATGTCTGAAAGAGATTGATAAATGTGTTGTAAATGCTGGCTGGTTTTCTCCATGGACAGTAAAGAAAGCTCTGAGAAAACTGACTCAAACTCTGGCATATGAAGATGGGTGAAAAATATGCCTCCCCCGCTTCCTGCCCATGCTGGAGGCAAACACCAGCCATGAAACTTAGTTTGGATGCTCTCTCTTCCAGGTAAATGTGCTTGCACAAGATGAGACCCAAAGCACGCTTACCTAGGTGTACAGACTGTGTAACAGCAGCCACTTTGCTAGCAAATGGTGTTGAAGGGCATTTGCTCAGCTGTGCTGCTACCACAGATTCAGCCAGCACGAGCAGAAATTTACACTCATTTACACAGCTCTAGCCTGTGTGTCACTTGGCTGGCAACTCCAAGGACCTCATTAGCATGGAGTGTATTCCCCAGGAACACACTGGATCTTCATCTGATGTCAATAAGAAATGGAAAAGCATCTCACTTAGTTTTGCTTCTCCTTATCAGCTCTCATTCAAAACTGTTTGACTGTTTTCCATACATAGAAATTATCTATGAATGAAAATTAAACTACCCTGAGCTGGGGAGTCTTCCCAGATGATCAAAGAATTGATTACATACCCAGGACAACTAGAGAACCAAGGTTATAGTGTGCTTGTTCTAAAGAGCCTGGGACAGATCCTTCACATCTGCCAATCATTTCAGGCCAGAAGTTTTTAATGCATAGTTTTCCTGTGACCACCTATTTAGCCACAGCCAATTTGAACCAGCCAGAGCAGTGCACGAAAGACAATGGAGTAAGGAAAATACAACTTTGTGTAGTGGCTGCACACAATATCCTTAGCAACTGAAGGCAGCTGCTCTGGCTGGGTGTAAGAAACACTGGTTTAGGTCCATGGAAATCAGTGGCAAATTGTGCCTTTTGTATGAAATTCCATAATAACACTGAAATAAATGTCTTTAAAATGAATTATTAACATAATTATTAACATTTATGCTGTAGTGCTGGGATCTTTTTGTTTGTTTGTTTGGGTTTTTTGGTTTTTTTGGTTGATAGAGAACAGAACAGTGGAGAAGTAAAAGAAGAGTCTACTGTTACCCCAGAGTTTCTGACAAGACCTTTTCTTCCAGCATAGTTACAGTTCAAGACTGTGCACCTTTTATTTACACTTGGACATGCAAGTGTTAGCCTTTCCAAACACGACCACGCTACGGTGCAACCCTTCTTGGCAAAGAGCACACATTTATTCATGTCCAAAACCATCTGAGTGCCTCTGAAAGGCACTGCAGGCTAAGCCAGCACAATCCTGCTTCCCAATGAAGAAAAAAGATGCTGTCTTAAATGCCATAGAAAGTCAGTTAATGTGGTTTTTTCTGTTCCTTAGGGAAAGGAGAGGTACTGTTCTGAAGTACCAGTACAGTGGCAAATAGTGGATACACTGTGCTGAACATGAAGTACTTTCCTTTACAACCCAAGTAGCATACAGGTAATTTGTCTCTTTCTGCAAGTTACGACAAGTCCAATGACTCTGAACACTACCTTTGGTTTAAGGCACTTGAATTCTCATTCCATAAACCCTCTAGCATGCACATTCCTGTAATATAACAAATTCCTTTTCCCTACTTATTGCATAGGCATTTATACTACATGTAAATATAGAAATAATGTGGCTATATTAATGAATAGTCTCCAAAACAGTATCATAACATCAGAGGGTTATGCTTCATAAAATTAATAGGATCAGTGGAAGAAGTGGCTTTGTGGTAGGCATGGAACTATTGCTGCAAACAGGGTTCCTGATTTCTAAATATAAATAACGCCAGATAATTTTTTCCCTAAGTTATTATTTACAATTTTTTCCATCTCATGCATCTTTAGAGAACATCTCTATTACAGTATCATATTCTACAAGAAGGAAAATTACCCTCATCAGCAATTCTGGAATCCACCACATTATTAATTGCATCTCAAACCACATTTGGCAAACCAAAAACTTTGACTAATCCTGGACAAGTAGTTGGACAGAGGTCTACTTATAATTACATAAAAATGTTGTGCTGGGAAATAAGTTGCTTGTGAATTAACTATTAAGGATAGACCATTTTTCATCAAAATGTTATTTGCATCCAGTCCTTTACACCAAAGGAAAATGAGGAACAAATGGACTATATGCCACAATGGATGAAAATCATCTCAGCTACAGCAGAGCCATTCCACTGCAGCCCAGTACAGACACAACAGCGAGAAACTGTAACTAGATGAAATCAAAGAGAAATAAATTTTAAACACTAAATTTTATTTTAAACAAATAATAAAGTGAACAATCTGACACAGGGGGTTGTCTGCGTTACTTAATGCCCTTAAAACAAGACTAAACGGCTTCCTAAATAGAAACACATTCATTTAGGATATGACAACTGTGCAGGAATTACTGGGTGAATTTCTATTATTGATGCTCTGCTGAAGATAAAACTACATGATTGTAACAAATTTAGGCTTTAAATTTTCTAAGTATGGAGAATGCAACCCACTGCTACTTATGATGTAACAAAAAACCTCCCTCAACTATTAATTAGAAAAGGAAAATTAACTTTAAAGAGTTTTTCATTATTCAAGTACAATTTTTTTTCCTGCTGTCACCCTCCTATCCCCCCCTTTTATTCAAAACACTAACACACAAGCTTATTTTACCAGATTAATGTGGGACTGACTTTGTGCATGAAAGGAAAACAAGCCTGAGTTCCTATAAACCTTTCAAACTTTCATTCCACCTCCTTCCCAGTTTGCACGGAGGAGTCTATTTTACAACTTTATCCATGTAATGATCCTTGCAGCCTGCTTCTTCATGCCAGAATTTCTCTTTGAAGTTTGCTCTCCCATTAGTGTTTCAGTGTAGGTATTCAAACTGATGGCGCAAGCACAGCACAACTCCAGAACTGTCCATGTTCCATCAAATACAGTTGTTTCATGTTGCTCGTGATTTACAGTCTTAATTAATGCTCTCAAAGAAGAAGAGAACATCTTGGTGGAGCATCCCCCTTCCACACACATACACACACACACACAGAGCCCTCTTTCCTTTTTTTTTCCCCCTTTTTTTTTTGTTTTGGTACAAACCAGCACTCTCAGGGTTTTGTTGGACATTGTGCAGGATGGCTTTGCCAAGTAGAATGGAACACACTTAATACTTTTCCTTTATAACCTTTGCAATAAATCAGCTACCACTCCACTCACACGAGAACGGCCATTAGTGTCCTGTCCCCTCCCCCAGCACTTCCCGAATTTTAAACAAAGTAGGAATAAACTGAAGCTGAGCAGAGCCAGCGAGCCCAGTAAATCAGTTTAATGAGAACTGAATCAATCCTATGAAGTCCACTACTGAACAAATAAGGTGGACAGGAGAGGCTGAGCTTTCTGTGGAGGTACTGGGGATGGGGAAGCAGGAAAGCAGGGCTCACATACTTCATCTTCAGTGGTGACGCGTGTCTGTTGTGAACACTCTGTTCTTTAAAATCACATTTGCCGCAGCTTGTTGCTGAATTCCTTGTTTAGATTTGGATGTTTCTTCTCCCATTTGTGGTTTAGCTCCTCCATGTTTTCCCACAGAAGTGCAGTTTTCTGTTTACCCATTTTCACCACTTATCTCCTCTGAGATTCACTTTGACTCTCTGTTTATCCTCCTCAGGTCTTCCCTATTTCCACATTTACTGTAAGTCAAGACTCTACACACACACACACACATAAATATACACACACACACACACACACACACACACACACCACACACATACAATACTGTTCCATTACAAAGTCAAAAAGTGAATAATTATGTATTTTCAGGAATGCATGGTATTAAAGAATCCACAAACTTTTGTGTATGACAGCATGTAGACTCCAGACATTCAGCATTAAAAGGGCTTTGCCAAAAGTGTAAACACCCACCCAACAACAACAAAAAAATTTAAGAAAACAAAAAAACAAGCCAAAACCAACCAAACCAAACCAAAGCACAGTGCTTCAAATGTGTTGTTTTTTCCCCAAACCAGAGGCAGTAACTTACACAAGTGGGGCCAAGTATGGATTTTCTCAGTCAAGGAGCTTTTTACTTCGCATACATCAGTCCCCATCTTGGGGACTTTTTGATCATTCTGCCTCATGTACTCAGAAAAAGGAGCTGTTAAAATGCATTAATTAGTAAAATCAGGAATTAGTATGTGCCCTTTGCACTGGGCTGTGCTACTGTCCTGCTCCAGCTACAAAAACTGATGGATGAAGGAGTGCATGGCCCCACCATTCAGGTACCTCTGTGCGTCTTCCACAGGACTGCCAAACCTCCTTCACTTGGGACTCAGTAAGACAACCTCATCCAATCTCAGATATCCCAACCCCAGCTATAACTCTTTTCTCCTTGAAACAGTCATTCCTTTTCAAAATTAAGGGCAGAAACATGGGCCACATTTTCTCTTCTGTCTTCTTAGCTCCTCCAGAATGAGCAAGCAGAGCCCATTTGTGAGATCCTGCTATCACAAGTCCCAAAGTTTGGACTAAGACAGAAGACTTTAGAGCTTATTTGTGAAGGTGGTCCTGTTTCCAGAGCATTACTGTCTTCACTGTGGGTCTAAAAGAAGAGTGCACTTTGATTCATCACGCTGAAGATCATACAGCCATACTTTTAATCTCAGCAAGTCAGTCAGTGAAGACTACTAGAGCATCCAGTGCTTCTTCTCTGCCAGTGCATCAATTTCTCAGATGTACTACTGCCCATGAAAAAGTTGAGTACCTATTAAATTTCCAGACTTGGCAATAGGAAAACCTATTACCACTGTCACCTCTTTACGATCTGCATGGCTTCCGGGAAAAGACAACTAATTAACATCGCTAATTAGAGAGACAGACAGGGCCACTTTGCACCCTCTTGCCCCCTGCTTTCTCCTTTCCCAGCACAAAGGAGAGGAGGACACACCCAGAGCTGCCAATCTGACCAAGGAAATGGAAACCCTCTGCTGCTGCAGGCACAGTAGAGACCATTCTGCACAGTTAAGGGTAGCAGGTGCTCCTTAGGTATTTCTGGGCACAATATTTAAGGATGTTAAGATGGTAGTATCCATATCAGCTGAGGAACAGACTGTATTTATTGGAGTAAGTTTGGAAAACCTGCTTATCTACCATCAGCTCATACTTCATGCAAGACCAGTGCTGTGAGCTCTTTGGAATTCAAACGTGAATCTTACAGGATAGGTTTTTCTTAAAGCCTTGTATTTAAAATAAAAAGTGATTTTTGGGAATCTCAGTTGTTGTGAAAGAAAGAAGTTAGCTGTCTAGTCTTGGTGACAAAGAAAAGCCTGAAACTGAAATAGATTAGCACCAAGCCCAGAACTCAAAATACTATTTTCATAACCTGTGATTTTTAAGGCAACTTCATGACGTGACTTACAGTTCTTGAAAGCTAGGGTTTGATAATATTACAGGTGATAATCTAAACCCCCCATGTTCTCTGAACTGATTTAAATTTTTTCTTGGCTTTTTTTGTAGGTAAAATATTTTGTCATAATACCCCAGAACATAATAAACTCCTTTCTCCAACCTCTAGACCAATGCTTTTCTCTCCACTGCATTTAGCAGTGAAGGCTGTGGTTTCTGACAAAACAAGTGCAGTGTCTGCTGTTAACGGTAAAAAAACCCAAACCCAAATGATAAAAAAAAATGAATGCAAAGCAAATGACACTAGCAAATATGCAGTTTCAAGCTTCTGCTATGCAAAAGCACACTGAAGAACTCAAGACAGAGAATATTTGGACTATTTTTGAATTTTTTTTGAGTCCCTGCTGTTTGCTCTGTCTCCTCTGTCTGATAGGTATTTTAACTACGTAGGATGACCTATGGATCCAGATAATCAAAAGAACTGAGCAGTTAAGAAAAACAAACAGAAAAGGAAATTAAAAGCAAGTCCTTGGCATGGCTAATCCACTCTTCATTCTAAATGGTTACATATATCTCTAATTTTTGTAAAAAGAGAGAAAAAAAGGTACTGCATTCAAAACTGAGCAATAACAGTCATAAACTCTAGTTTAAGAGCTTGGAAAAGAGAAAGAGATTTCACTGGAAGGTTGTTCTTTTCTTTCTACTCTTACCAAAACTTTGCAGGCATCAGGAAAACAAAATTTTTTATTGTGACAGACCATTGTTCTGGTCATAGCCACCAGTGGGTCAGTCAGATCCAAAGCCCTCTGTAATGAGAGTCTCTCTGTTGATTTCATGGCTTTGGAACCAGACCAATGTTTGTGCATTTCTTTCAAGGAACAGTTTTTTCCAAATAAGCTGGGATTCTTTTGGAATTTTTCCAAGGGCTACGTGACACTTTTGAGAGTTTATATTCATCCGAGTGACTTTGAGGAGCCAGTTCTCTTATTTTACATGGAAAAAACTTGGCAGAGGATGGGAGGGAATGAAAAGCACTGTATGAATCCATCTAGGCATTTCTAGACTCTTCTTTGGAAGGTGTCCCTCAGATTTCATGTCACAGGCAAGGCAGACGGCAGCACACCTTCCCTTCCCTTCCCTTCCCTTCCCTTCCCTTCCCTTCCCTTCCCTTCCCTTCCCTTCCCTTCCCTTCCCTTCCCTTCCCTTCCCTTCCCTTCCCTTCCCTTCCCTTCCCTTCCCTTCCCTTCCCTTCCCTTCCCTTCCCTTCCCTTCCCTTCCCTTCCCTTCCCTTCCCTTCCCTTCCCTTCCCTTCCCTGTCATTACTTTTGCTTCCCCACAAAGCAATCTAAAGCATGAAGAGGCAAAAATTAAACACACGTTGTCCCAGTCATGGGGTGTAATTACCGATATGGCTGAAGAACAGAAGTCCCACTCATTGGCTGCAAACACAATTTTTTTAGTGCTCAGAAATCCTTGTGATATGTTTAAAATAAATACCCAGTTACAAAGATACTGTTAATATTAAAATTATGAGAAAAAATTATTGGTAGACCTCTGGGATCTACCCAACTAACACCAGTGTCAGAGGGCTTACAGATATAAAATTAACACAGCTTGAAACATTCAGTACAAATGTTGAGCAGCCTGAAAATTTTAGTTTTACAGCAGTACGCCTGCACAGATGGAGTAATACCATGATTTGTTACAGCAGCAGCCTGATAGAATAGCAGTGAAGCCACGACAACATCTTTATTAATTAAAGCACTAACTCCTGCACTCCGTTTTTCCTTCTGTGCACACAGAAAGGAATTCAGGCCTTTCAGTGCTGGAAGAGTATTCAGGTGGTCTTTATACCCAATATCCTCAGGCAGTTATGCATTTAAGATCCATTGAAATCAAACTGTTTTGCTAATATGTGAGGGACTATATTTTGACTCTTTAGCAGCTTTTTATGGTATTCAATTAACAAACTTTCTGCCAAAAAGCCAGGCCAAAAGGTCCCACTGCATATGCAGCTAGCTAGATTTACCACATTCACATTAGCTACTCCAAGCAGAAAATAGTGTGTTCATAAAAAACTAAAAGTGTCTCGATTCAGCAAAAGCTGTTGCACGGACCTGCTCTTATTCACTCTGTGATTTTGACTGCCTCTTGCAAGCACTACTGTGAATACTCAAAAGCACTTTTTCAAATGAAAGAAAATCAGAGCATCTAGTGTCGGCAAGCCTTGTAAAGTCCATACATGTTTACACTTGGCATCAGATTACACACATTTGACTTCTTGATTTACTGAGCACACTTGTGTTTTCCCTTCTTTTGTCAGAAATAAAATACAGCCATTCTTAAGAGAAGTCTTTGTTTTTAGAAAGACCTAATTTGTACTGTATGTTAGGAGAGTTCACTTTTCGCCCCACCCAGAGAGAAGCCTGATCCAAATACCAGAGGAAAAAAGAAAAACTCAGAAGAGGTTAATTTGGGTAACGGCAATGTCTGCTTGCAAGATGTAAAAAAAGAGAAAGACAGAGAAAGAAAACAGACAGTGAAGTCCTTGGACAGGTTTGGGGGGTTTTTTTGCTGCATCACAAAAGCAATTCTGCTGAAATCTTACTCGGAACATTGCCTGAGTAAAAAAGAGAAACACAGTTCTTAAATTATTTTGTACTTTCCACGTAGAGGAACAGTCAGAACTGTATGGGGTTTTACGCCTTCTTAGTAGCCAGCTTATAAACAGTGCAGCTACCAGTCTTTCCATAGGAAAAACAGTGTTCTGTGGATGATGATAACATGACTAACTGCCTGAGCTTCAGAGGCATAGAAGGCCTTCTACCTAAATAAGGTGTGCTGGCAGGCCATCTATTAACTAACAGATGACTGGCAATCAATAAACATTGGATGAGAGTCAGGAATCAGAGGAAAATCTTACACAAGTGACAGATTTGCACAAGTTTACTTTTCTATCTCTTATTTCCGTGATTCTCCAAGAAGAATATTGCATTAAATCAGATGAAAGGGAAGGGGTTTTATTTGAATAATGTGGGTTAACAAGCCATCAAGTGGAGCACTGGTATGTAAGAGTTTGAGAATCAAACTCATACAGATAGCAATAGCTATAACAAGGGGAATAACTAGGTGAGACCTGAAATTTTCAACATATTTTTATGGATATTTACATGCAGGAAAAGGAAACTTATCCAAATATAGAAATCAGGTCAATTCAAAACAGTTGTGTGATTTCCAAGCTAATTCAGGAACTGCCCTATCATTAATCATTATGCAAAAGAAAAGCAAGATAAATCAAACACCATTTGTTCCTGCTAATAATTTGAGAAAAAATCGTAATCCAACCCATTTTTTTTCCAAATGTAACAAAGCAGAATTGCCTCAGAACATGGCTTGATGCCCTCTGCACACAGCCAACCTAAAATCAGCCCAAAATAAACCATTTATGAGCAAGTCAACAAACAAAACACTTGGTTATGAATCCTACTATCTCTCTGAATTGCCTGACAAATGAGTACCCTTTGCTTTGCTGCCATGGGGAATCCTACTGAAGGTTTGCAGTACTGGAGCCTTACTTATATCACCCATCATCTAAACAAAATATATTCATCTAGATGGAAAAAAAAAAAAAAAAAGAAGAAGAAAATAATGCTTTATATGTGCAATTGAACCTATAGGTTTTCCTTTTGTCCTGAATGTGCTAACCCCACAGCATTTCACAGATATTTCCTGCAGTACCTTTTCTAGAAATAATGATTTCCACATATAGCTTCTTTCATAAATCTATCACAGTTCAGTATCAAATTAACAGTGACAGAGAAATATGTATCTTCTTATTTTTATGACCTTAATGTTGGAGGCTGTTGTTCAGAGCTACTGTGAGCGCACCGAACAAATTCAGGTCCATATAATATCTTGCTGCTACTGTTGCAATTGATAAGCTATAAGTGAAATTTGTGCAATTTTTGTATGTGCTGTGAAATTGCTGATGGCTTAAAAATTTACATTAATTCATGATCTTGTCTCAAAATTTCATGAGTGAAAATAAAATCCATGATCTCAGTACATGGCCAAGTTGTTCTTTTCCCAATTTCAATTTTGCCATTTTTTCAGAGTCAGAACATAAGACCAAATTTTTAAGAGACGATGCAGACACAACCTGAATACATCACTCATATAAAAGAAAATCTTGATATTTTATTTTCAGGTGAGATGTAAAATATCCTCCTGGGAATTGCTATTAAGCTGTGATTTGGGACCCCTGCATTCAATTAGAAAGGTTACTATTTAGACTTAAAGGCTACCACAATAAATAGTTGTCTTATCCCTTCTCAGGAATTCTCTTTGTCTGTTAGAAATCTGGGCTTGGGCAGTCACCCCTACACTGGGGAAAACTGCAGCTTTGTTATTCATCACTTTTTCCTCATCTAGGAGATGCTAGACCAGTAGTAAAGCATGGCATGCAAAGAGCTTGTAGAAACAGGGAAACCACATTTTAAATTATATATATTAGGGTTCATTAAATGAGTTTCAAATAATTTTTCCCATCTGTTTTACTGGATTTTGGAAAATAAAATGTGTGATGTACTGATGAAATCCAAAATAGGAAGGTAAATATAGTTGCTTGTTTATGTGAAGAACAAGTGTGTTTCTCTTTAGATTAGCAAAGACAAACAAATTTGTTGTATAATAATTTTTTTTATTGCTGATGTGCAATCATTTTAGCAACTGAGCTGTGTGCTTGGATTTTGAGATGCTGCTTGTCTGCTTTAATAATCACATGAAATATAGTTTTAATCTGAATTCTCTGGAACACAGAGATCTTACAACAGTAGAAGAGCACACATGCTAGTGAGCCTTCCTCATTAGGAGTTTTGATGGGACACATGGAGGAGTGCTCACAGAGCCTGTGACCAAAAATTCCCAAACTACTTTAAGGTTTTATTTAAACATTTTCAATCTGAGATGCACTAACTGCACTTCTTAAGGGACATCCTGAAAAATGTGGATTCAACTGCTTAGAAGCCAGAGCTGCCATGGTACACATTCCTGTGGTGGCTACTGCTCTGCCAACACCAGGCATCATCCTCAATCACTAATCTATCATGGTCTGAGAAGGTTTGCAGTTCGATCACAGCTTCTGCAAGGAAGCACATTGGAAAGAGGAAGCTGTGTATGTCCATGCACACCAGCTAAGGCTCAGTCACTCTCTCAACACTGCAGAAAACAACTCATGAGAAGCCCACTGATATCTATTTTGCACTTCCACCACTTGTGATACTGGAGTGCTGCACAAGCTGAGGACCTGTGAAGCTTTTTTTTGCCCACTTGTATTTTGTCCCTTTTAATAACAATAATAATTTTCCAATGTCTGTTGGCATATTTTCAAACCAAACAGAAGGGGCATTTTCAGTTTCTTCATCATTAGGATGCAAAGATGAAAATGCCTACATATGGGAGCCTCCCCAAAAGCTGTATAAGACAGGTGCAGGAAGAAATATTCTGTGTCTAAGCACTACAAGGGTTTGCAGGAGACACCATATAAAGTGTGCTACGTGTCTTGAGATTGTTCACCTATGGTTTCTAGTTAAAACCTATAACCTCTAAAGCATTATTTCTGTACTAGGCAGGATGGAAATAGAGTAGCTAGTATGTAAGACCCGAAACCAGAGAGCTTTGCAAGGTGTTTGTGGTTCAGATACTAAATTACAATTTGATTAACCTACTTAGCAAAATTCAGATGACAAATGTAACTTTGGTGAAATTATTATCTGAAAACAAAAATTTCTGCAGACTACTTAAGGATATTAAATACTGTTACAGTGATTTAATGAGTGTTTGGTTTCACTGCGACATTGGAAAATCAAGTAAGAGTTTCAGTTCAAGCTTGAGTAAATTCTGATCAAAGGCTCTCAGTATTTTCAGTTTTATTTTAAGGAAATTTATAATTTTTGTATTGCTGATTTTTGCTTAAATTAGTAATGTAAAGTACTTCCATAATTTTCTTTGCCTAACACAGTGACACGCTTCACACATCAGCCTTTCAGACTGCACCTCTACAGACGAAAATATTTCAGTCTTTGTATCTCCCTCCAACCCATCTGCTAAGCACTGGCCATGGGGCCAGTTTGTTTTGGCCTAGCATTTGACTCTTTTTGATGAGCTGGTGCCTGCAAGGCCTCCACCTTCCAACGACTGCCCTGCTAATGTACAGTGCACACCTGTGACTGCAGTTTTTGGAGGACACTTGCTTCTAGCCCATCACAGCCAGGGAAGGCCCTTTGTGACCTATTTCACATTGCTGTGTGATAAGGACTGCATAGCTTCACTGAGATTTTTGGAAGGCTTCATCTCACCAGGAACCTCCAAGCTCCAATACAAAGTAAAGTAACTGAGGCAAGAGGAATACACTAATTAGTAAAACAAATTTCAGGAAAATTTTGTGGCAGTTGAGAAAGCCTTGGAGGAAAAAAAAAAAGAAGAAAGAAGAAATAACTTCTACATAAAATTAACCTCCATCATGGCAGTCAGGTGACAATGAGAAACAGGAAATCTCACACTTGCATAAGTGAGAAAGGCTGGAAACCTTCAATAGTCTAACTATAATTTCCAGTATTTTGTATTGCTTGTTTTGTGGAGCCAAAAAAAGACAAGACACCCTGTATAAACATGAAGCAGTATTACAGGAAACACGCATTTTTCCTAATTTCAGGGAGTTGCTTGCCACATTTGTTTACAGAATCACTCATTCTGTTTACAGGGACATTAACTGCATGAGTATCATTTTTCCTCTCTGTGATTTTTATACACTGTGCACTCATTCTGAAAGTAAGTCAGTGGACCCTCTTTTATGCAGTTCAAGCCTAACATTGCAACATGGTCATTATGGTGCTTCCTACATGCATTAGTTTTTGAAAGGGCTGACCCCAAAATAAAATGATGCAAATCACATTAGCGCTCAAGCCGAATGCCACTGTGCTGGGAGAAGCAGAAAGGAAATGCAGGAGTCTGTCCTCGGCACTGCAGCAGCAGCAGGGGCTGCTCAGCCAAGCTGCAAAGTCCTCTGCTGGGGCTGGGCAGGAGGAAGCAAGCAGCTTGGGAAGGAGGAGAGGGGGGACCAGGGGATCTGGCATAATCACAGAGGAGAAATGAAAAGCAAATAGCAGAACAAGAGAAAATGCATGCTGAAACTTGAAGGAAACCAAAGTGAAAGAAACAGGTGTGGACAAGTAGATAAGTGATGAGAGGAAAAAACAATCAGTCAGTCATGATTCTTATTTTCAAAAATAAAAGAGTAGATGAGAAGGGAGGAGCGAGCCCACCCTTTAGCAGAACACAGGAAAAGGAAAGGTGAAAAGGAAGGTCAGCATGAAAAATGGAAAAGTAAAGTGGGAAAAGAGAGAAAAATCTCAAGAAAAATGAGAAAATTGTGATGCTTATCCCTCCACCCTACCCCCTCAAAAAAGCTTCTCCCTTGTCTTGTTTTTCTCTTGGCAGAAAAAAAGAAATGTAGACTGAAAGAAAGCAAAAGGATGATTACATTCTCACAGTAAGGAGATAAAGGACAGGAGCAAATTGGATATGAGCTGTATTCATCAGAGGATACGTAAGGAAGTAGCTGAATTCAAGAACATTGCAATGCAAAACTAACATTTCTTCAAGAAGGAAAAATGTCTGTCCAGCAGAATTCCTAAAATATTACTGCAATCCCACAGCTTTGTCCAAAAACCCAGTAAATAAAACTTTTGTCTGAAACTTTTCCCACCATTCCAAGACAGTTGGTATTTAATCTAAATAACCTCCTGCTGAGTGTTGATCACAGGCTGTAGCTCTGCAATTCACCCTCATCACAGCTCAGTCTAAATAGAGCTTTAATAAATAGTCAGCTCAAATTCACTCAAATTCCAACTTGCTTAGAGTATGATCTCTATTTCTGAACTCATAATGGCTGAACCAAAAACTGGAACTTCGTGATGTTGTGGAATGCAGAATTTTTGTGTTGGGTCTCCAGCTGTTGTGAAGTCACTGCTGTTTGGTGTATCAGCAATTTTGACTGGAAAAACTAGAATGTGTTTTCAAATATGTGGTGAAGTCTGCAGCTATGGCCAGACTAGAGTATAAGAAATGCCTTGATGAAAATAGGCCACCAGCACTGCATCTCAGGTAGAGGCTGAAAAGGGAGACCAGAATTCTATTTGTTCCCACCTCACTCCAAATGCTGCTTTTGCAACTGGTTTGCTTCTGCTCATTATTCATTTTAATGGCATAGGCACCTCACTGCCTGTCCTGTGCTCACCTTGAATCCCACTGAGCCACACCTCATCACAGCAAATCCTCCCCGAGCAATGACGGATTTATTGACATGCACAGGGGTCCAAACACGAGAAAATTAGATTTGTTCAAATCCAAACTTCACAGGAACCATGAGCCCAAAAAGCTGCAGGGGCAGCTTCTAATAACATGGACATTTTTAAGCTCTGTAGAGACCCATTGCCCCCCTGATATTTTTACCTTGAAGAAAAAACAGAAAGCGCCTGTTTGCAAGCAGATGAGGACTCCCCAGCCCTCACTTAAAGGCAAAGCACTTGCTGCTGCAAGAGAGCTGTGACTGCAGTTGCTCATTCAGCCAGACACCTCTTCCAAAATAGCCCCTTCCCACCTGCCAGGTCCAATCAGCAGTCCAGAGGAGGGCTTTTATAGAGGCCAGCTATCATTTCCTCCTGCTTTAGATCCAGTGACCCAATGCTAACACCATTCCCCACTCCCAGCATTACTGCACTGACTGACAGGGTCAGTCCTTGCTAGATGTCACTAAATCAACATCCCTGCAGGGTCTCTTTCCAAAGGGAGAATAGGCTGTCCCGGGTGACCTTCAGAGTTCACAAGTGACGGACGCAGAAGCCCCACACCATCCATCACTCCGGCAGGAAGGGACATTTGCAGAGGATCAGAATGGCACGGGACTGCCATGAACTTCCTGCACCCTGCTTCCCCTGCATACCAAGCCCCTCTGCTTCCAGTGGTTCATTTATCAGGAGAAGGGAATAGAAGGTGAAGTCAATGAAGCTGCACTGAGCGCAGCAGAGGTCAGGCCCAGGAGGGAACCCGAAGTGCCCGTACACACATACACAAGAGACACAGAGAGAGGGCAAGTATGTTTTCTATTAGCTGCCTGCTATAAATATTACAGGTCAAATATTTCAAAATGTTTTGAAAATAGCCAAATCCCAAGGACTGCTTCCACCCATCAATCTAAAAGGAGAGGAAAGAAATGTCAATGCTTTCTTCATCTGAAAATTAGCTCAAAACAAACAAGGTCATGGCTGTTTCATGGCTAACAGTGATGAGCGACTTCTATCAGCTCCTCTTCTGTTCCTGACCCAGGTAAGAGAAAAGCCAGATTTGTGATGCACAGAGGAGCAATTCCCAGGACAATACCTAGAGAGGCAGTCCTTCATGTGAACTGTGATCTGGAGTGCCAATACAGCAGGTCTCAAACTGACCAAACTGATTCTCAGCATGAACTTGTGATGCAGCTAATGCCTTACCACACAAAGATATTAAACCATAAAACTAAAAGTAATGGATTACATGGTAGATTAATTTGCCAGGAGATATGACCCTGCTTTAATACCTCCTTTACAATTAATAATGGCCTTAATGGCCTTATTTAAGTACAAACAAACTCCTTCACTATACACTACCTGTTGCTGAGTAATATTTGTGAAAACCCAGATGCTTGGCTGGCAAGTAACACCTGAGATCTGATAAAGAGCCCCGTTTTCCATAACACAGACCTTATCAGGGGTAGGTGGAGTCTGGGGGACACAAATGGAGAGACTGCTTTCTGAAACCCCTCTGCCCGTGCTGTTTCAGTATCTGTAACAGCTCACAGCCCCAGCTGCAGGCAGGCAGTCCCTGGGAGCACACCTGCTGCCCAGATGCCAGAGCAAGAGCCACACTGGTTGCCTTTCCCACTGGCATCTTTCCCTCCATTTGCTGAGCAAATGACAGGGGGAGGGCTGTGTTCCTCTGCTCACAGCCATGCAGAGGGATGGAGTCTGGGCAACATTGCAAGTCAGCAGCTCTGACTCACATAGCCCTGTTTGAATGCTCTCCTGGGAAAGTGGAATTTTTACTCCTTAATGCTGTGAGCTCAAGTATTGCACTGAGATTTGTAAGGTAGTGTGTAAACATCACATCAAATCCCAAAGCAACTCATTCCCCTCTAAATACACTATCACCAGCTTCACAAAGACAGCTTTTTTCATTCTGGCAGCTGCACTTGCATAGTGTAGTTTTTATGGCCTGGTAAATACTCTGCATACGTTTTGAAAAATAAGAGAAGGTTAATAAAAGGTGAGAACATTCCAGCCCAGGAGCAATGCCCTACCTGGCGCTCTAGCTCTGCCCCATGAGTCCATGGGATGGGAGGAGGGGACTCCAGGCACAGCTCACCCATGGCTCCTCACTCTTGTACTCCCCACAGCAAAAGTGTAACAGGCACCTTGATGCTCTGGCTCCTTCCTCAAGCCCAGATATATTCATTTGCACCAACTACAGCCATGCAAGTAGTTACACCACATAGCCTGTCACTAGCAAGTTTTATACACCAGTGAAGGCAGAGTTGGGAATATCAGCGTTTTCTGGGATGGAGAGGTAGGAAGTGGGACAGCAAAAGTAGCTATCACCACCAGTTCACCTGTGCCATGCATGACTAACTTGGCAGCTGAAATGCCATTACAACCTAACTGGAAGCCCAGGCTTTGAAAGTGCTTTTCCAGTGCAAACTTTATGCCTTATTTTGCTCTGCTCTGGCTTCTGGTGCAGTGAGGACCAAGGAAGACAAAGCTCTCAGGGCAATCCTTCTGTCCCTGCACCTCAAGTCTGCACTGAGAAAACATGCCAGTCACCACAAGAGTGACTATTCTGCTGTGATAATATGTGGGACCCCTTTGCCTTTCAAAAATCAAGCGGAGCATGTCCTTAACCAACTGCAAAATCCCACCTTCTGTCATCTTCATGGACAGCCTGAATTCTGGAGGAAGTGAACACTCTAATCATAGATATCCCTGAAACCCTATCATATGCAGTACGCAGGCAGGAGCTGAGGATTTCTCATCAAACCAGCCAACAGCATTTCATGGCTGAAGAATGAGGACCAATAATCCATGCAACAGATTAATTATAGCAATATGATGGGAAGGATGTTTCTTACCTAGCAGAACACCTAACCCATTTTTTTACAAAACTTAAAGGCACTTCAAAGACAGTGGTAGTGTGAGAAAAGTATAGCAGAAAGGCTATAACATAAGGCTAACATGCTCCACTTAGTTATGTCATCCTTTACCATTTTCCTACCCCATCCATTGCCTACAATAAATACAGCATGGGAAGACTTACCCTGCCTACATATCCAGGGATAGAAGTCTATTTTTTCAATAATTATGATTCAAAGAGAGGCACTGTCTTGTCTTATGCTGTCAGATCAGATGTATCAAAACAAACTCCTTCACAGTGAGAAAATGCCAGGGCAAATGAGGACTGTGAAGGAGAAAGGCATGAAAGAGGGGTCCTTATGTCCTATGTAGGTCTTGCCCCACCACAGAAACAGGTATGAGCAGCATTGGGGTGAAGGGCAATGTTAACATTAAGAAGGGATATACATTCAGCAAAGTATAAACTCTGTAGGTATGGAAACTGCTGTGTGTGCTGGGAATCAGAAGGAGGCACCAAGGCCACCTTGCCACCCGAGGTGCTGCTCTCTGGGCAGCACCATTTGATGCCCACTGGCCTCTCCAGTGGGGCTATGTCTGCAACAAGCAGCTGCTATGCATTTGTTTACGGCTGTTATGGCTGCTCTGGTTTATGCACTGGAATGGGATTATCAGGGGGTTTAGGTGATTGGGCTGGGATGAGGACTAGCTGGCTGAGACATGAGCCAGCCAAAACAGAGATCCCCCGAGAGGTGCAGAAGGCGGGTGGGGGTGGAGAGCACAGGAAGGATCAGCCTGCACCAGCCCTTCCACCCAGCAGCACAGCCTTTTACACACACATCGAGCTCGGAGCGCAAAGGTCTTGTTACAGACAGAGCTGATACTACACTAGAGCCACATCAAAGAGCCTTTTTTCTTCATCTGTGCTTGGTAAAGAGCGTGTGACCTCTTATTTCAGATGTGGATTTCTGACATTTACCATAGTTTGGTCACCTAAAGAGTGGGCTACTGTCATGGCTTTACTTGCTCGGGTCCTTAAGATTACATAGAAGCTGAAGTGAAATCAAACACACAGGGCAGCCTAAGCGTGGCTCTGTGATCACTTATGCATGACAGCAGGTTGAACTTAATGCAGTGATAAGGGTTTAGCTGTGAGCGCTTTCAGTTTCCCCATGACACGGCTGCCTACCCTGCCACAGTGTAACTCCATCATCCCCTAGGTCTGCATAAATTCATTGATATGCAAGAAGCAACATTGTCTAAATGCTAATCTTAAGACTTGTAATCAGTTCACTGGGAAGGCTTCTCTTCCTGAGATGACTTTTGCTATCAATTGATGGGTTTTGCACTATCGATTCTTCCCGGTTTTGCTTGGGTTTTGACACTGTAGGCTTTATATTTCTTTGGAGAGATAAATTTTATACTAAATATAACCAGGCAGAAGGAGGACTGCTAGTCTGTGAATCTCTGAAGTAATAACAGAACTGTCTTATAAACTGTTAGGCACTGAATACTGCAATTCAATACTCCAAATTTTGTGGTTATGCTGTACATACCTATTATATACAAAAGTTACACTGCATGATCATACAACTTTCACATTTTCCTCCTGAATGGGATGAGATTCAATAAGTTAACTGCTTCTCATAAAAAATTCATCCCCAGGAATTATGTATATATAAATACACAAAGCTATATCACAGTGCAAGACACATCACTCTAAAACAAACTCAAAATATTTCCCAATATAAAATAATGTAGAAGGTATTACCTCTACCACCATAAAATGGTTTTATTTTTTTCTATTTCCTGTCATCATCAATCTAAAATGCAATGCAGTGAAAAAATCTAGTTTTTCTGAGAGGAGTTTTCCAAAACACACCAGCTTGCCATTTTTTAAAGAATTTAGTAAGCATGCCCATGGAAAGACCTATACACTGTTTGCAGCTTTAATGGTTCAGCAGGGTACTGAGGTATGAGAATCAGAAAGTGAGCTGAAAAGAGTAACTTTAGTGGGAAGTTTTCAGCTGAGAAATTAATGGGAAATAAGCCAAAACCTGGGTAACTAAAGAAATAGGAAACTTATTTTGATTCTAAGAAGTACAGTTTTGCAAAACAGGCATGTTGTTTATTACTAATTTTAGTTTGCTACCAGCTCTGAATGCACAGTGCAATTGCCAAGTGCAGAGCTAATAATAAGTTTACTTTTTCAAGTGACATTCTGCTACATTGCTTCCCTTTATTTTTTCCAAAACTCTGGAAAGTTTGCTTCAGTAAATTCAAGACACACTGAGATACCAGACACTCTACTCACTCAAATCCAAGAGAGAGATGTAGAAAAGGAAGTGGAAGGAAGAAGGAGAATTGTCTTAAAACCAGCTAAGGAGGCAGGAGGTGGGCGTTTTTCTGCACATTGTAAAAATTTTGTTTTGGGATGAATGAATAACGTTAAGCAGTGTGAAAAAAAACTCTCAAGTGTTCCCAAAGAAAGTCTGAGTATTTTTAAAAATACATGTTTAATTTCAAAAGGGACACTCTGAGATGCTACACTTTGAGAATGATTAATGAAATTAAAAGCTTAAAAAAGTTTCAGCTGAAAACTCTCCAACTCTTAACCAGAACAACAAACTGAATTCATAACCAACCAAGTTAATTGCTTTGCTTTCCACAGCAGCACGTATTGGCAAAGTTATTTGTCATGAAAACCTCCTCTACACAGCTCCAGCTGAAGAGCACAGAGCTGTTTCCCCGAATCTGAGGGATGAAAGAGCTGCTGTGACTTTGGCCAGACCACAGTTTGCATCTCTGGTTGCCAAAGGCAGCTAGCACTCTGCAGAGCTCCAAATACCCCTTGTTTTTCCCCAGCACACTCTGGAGATGGGATAGGCAAGAGATAAGGGAGAGGCATGGAAATTCCCCTCCAAGCAGAGGAAGGCTGGAGCAGGGGAGGCATGCAGGGAATTTCCTTCACACAAGGTGAATTTCCTGGGAGCAGCACTGGCTGGGATCTTTGCACAAAAACCATACTGACCATCTGCAGTAGAACATAGTATTGGCCTCACCTCCATGAAAGGGAATTGGAAATGTCACTGCACTGATCACATCTGGCTTGTGATGCACTTCCTACACATTGTGTGTTATCAGGTTACCTCATTTTCTTGCACATTTTTCCAGGCATCTTCCCCCAGCAGCCTTAAATTATATAATTTCAAACAAGTGGCCAGGTACCCTCAATGATCAGGGCTGCTTCTTCATCTCTCTCTCTGCCTTTAACACACACTGCTTGGAATAGTATTTTTTTAAAGCTCCATTTCAAAAGGATTCATGAGCTGAGGGCTGTTATCCTTCACCACCTAACTTCTTCACCTGTAATTCCTGACCAGACTAAACCCCTAAACCATTAACTTTGGTCCCTTCGTGAAACAGCATATCAAAAACATATCCAATTTTTGTTTTCACACTTTCTTTCCCTCTTCAGGAGAAACCAGAATGCCAAGCAGCATGGTGCACCTTACAAAATCCTCAGTGTCTACTACACTTCCTCCTTTTACCTACTAGGGGAATTGAAGGTGACTATTCTTACACCTACCACAACCATTTAAGTCATTCTTTGCTTTCTTCAGAAGTCTCCACACACACACACACACATTCCTGCCTTGCATATGTTTCAGTACATTTTGCAAAGTTCTTTTATTTCATTTTTGGGGGAAGAAATAAGGGGAAATTTGTTGCAATTTTCCAATTCCTCATCTTCATAACCGGCAGTGAGTAACTCTTAATTCCTGTATGGCTATTCTTCTCCATCATCCATTGGGGTGAAGCTGACACAGTAATTCCTAGCATACAGTTGCTGGAAAAAAAAAAATCCAAATGTGTTTATTTTCATTATATGGTGCTAAAAGGATGTGCAACTCAGCTAAGGAGCTATTGTGTACAGAATCGAACACTTCTTTTCTATTTCATCCAAGCACTAAGTAAAAGCTTAACATCAAGGGTACGAGTCATCCTACCTATTCAACCAGTATCCCTCATGGAAGCAAAGCTGAGGATGCCAGAGGACCTGTGCCAGTACTGAGAAGCCTGTGAGCTGAACACATGCCTTTCCTACATCAGCAGAAGTGCAACACTTTCATAAAAAATACCCTTTACCATCTGACTCTCAGTCACAAACGTACCTGCACTTTTCAACTCGGTTGAACAAACCATGGCAAACCGTTAAAAGCTTTACATTTCCCATTTGGGGACCGGCAGAGTTATCAGAGCTGGCTGAGGAATTGCGAGCTTACATCAGCACTCAGCGATGCAGAGAAAAATTGAGGGGAAAAACCCGAAAACAACCACCCGAGAGGGATTTCCAGTATATAAAATTGTTGCAAGAGGTGCCAAAAGAAATAACTTCGAGGCAGAGAGTTTGACTTGATGGCTCTGCTAATTACAGGCCAGGGCTGCTCCCGCTGGGCTGCAGAAGGCCAAGGCTCGCTGTCAGGCAGACGGACAGACGGATTAGCCCCCGCTGCCCATTAAGGCACCGCTCCACTGTAGGCAGGGATACAGAAGGAAACATAAGAAGGCGGCATGTGCATAACCAAACAGGCTACCTTGCTGAAAAGAAAACCCCTAAAGCCACATTCTGCTTCATTAGCACATGAAAATAAGGTAATTGAATACTTCATTCTCCCATCCAGAGCCAGAGATCCATCACTCAGAAAAATGGAGTTTTGATAAGGTGGGGTGTTTAAATGAAGCAGAAAGAGTCTTTGAGTGTGCGTTACTTTGTTTGTCTGAGAGAAATCCCACTTAAACATAAGCAAAAAAGATATTAAAATCACTTTATCCTATGAATCACTCTAACATGACAAAGCCCCTCCAAGGATGGAATTTATACTAATTTCAACATTATTCTGAAGACAGAAGGTATTACACTTGTTGCTGCCTTTATTTTTGCATCCAAATCCACTTGTCTCTCTTGTTTAGCTTTTTTTCTTTCCTCCTCTCTGTCTCACTAGATATTTTTGCTGGCTTTTAAAATTTCATACATCAAGAGATGAAAACATCATCAACTGTCAGGGCAAGGTATTTTAATCAAATTTCTCTTGTTCTTTTTTTAAGTTATACATGTAGCACATTCAGGTTTTGGTGTTTTGATTTATTCAGCATTCCAGCTGACTACCGAAATATGAAAATAAATTTTATGAAATATTTATCATTACCAATTTCAGACTCAGACAGCTCCTATTTTAGTTTTTTAGCCTTGTTTTAGGGAAAAAAGATTTAAAAATCTGACATTTGAAAGGCAAAAACATAAGAAGAATGTGTTTCATTGTCTTTAGCAAGCTAAACAGCAACAATCTCATTTTCTCCCACTGGCTAATCACCTAAAGTATGAAGTGCAGTGACTGGCATTTCCTTCAGAAAAAAAATTATTTACGTAAATACTGTAAATAGACCCCTTTCCCCAGCCAAAAATGCCTGCTATGGTATTAGGTTTTTTATGAGAAAGCAGGAACTAGAGATGCAAAGAGCTAGACAGACTGCACCCTTGGACCTTGGGTTTCAGTGTTATAGTTTCCCAGTCTGCTATGCTGATATATTATCTTGAACTATAAAGAAAAATAACATGACATTACAGACCAGCTCTCAGCACTGGCAACAGCAAGGATTTTGATAACATTTAAAAGACACCCCCCCAGACTCTCTAAAAGTGATGCCTAACCATGTCTCAGGCTTTTGTCTTGCTCTCTCATGTGTCCAGGCATGTGATAAAGCAATTAAAAGGTTTTCCTGCTTTGAAATATGGGCAATAACCGCAGTACTTGGAAAGAGCTGCATTTTCACAATATTTAAAAGGTAACAACTAAATTGTGTTGGTGCTCAGGCTGTGCTATCACACCCCCTCGTACAGGCTCTCTGCTCCCATCACCACATCTTAGCTGCTGATGGCAGAACAAGTCCACTGCTGTGAAAAGCCAGTTTGGGGAGATAACCCTGCAGAAATATATTCTTGATTTTCTGTGGTTTAGTCTGCAAGTTGGGGTCTGTATGGTGGTTGGTATGGGATCAGCTGTGAGCCAGCTCTAGAGCAAGGGAGAGGGCAGGAACTGCAAGGAAAGAGGGACTTCAAGCTGTTGTGGACCTACACCTTCTGGAACAATGCCACTTTGGCCAAATGACTAAGGAGGGACCAAAGATACAACTGAAGGCCTGAGGCAGGGTCCAGGAGGTAAACGTCTCACCGCCTCTACTCGTGGTCAATATAATGGTGAGAAAATTAAAGGGCTTACATCTGAAGGCAAACATTCTTCAGGCTGAAGCTTCAGGAAGCAATCTTTAAGGTAACTAGGTCCTACCACATAGCTTTGAAATGCATACAGCAGAACCACCACCTTAAAGTTCAGTCACCACTTCACATAGCTTGGCAACCCAAAAAACCAGAGAGGTGACACAAGTGAGCACATGGTACCACCAGCTGAAGGCACACTGCTGCTCTCCAAAGATGCAGTGGGCAAGCAAAGGGGAGCTGGGCTGAAGGTTTTACTGTGGGTGCACTTCAACAGTCCAGCCTTGAGATCGATCTGAGCAGCACTTGCCGCTCTTGCGCTACGGCTGCCACAGGCAACAGCAGGGCTGGCAACCCTTTTATTGTGCTGCTGGCTGAACAGACCTCCCAGCAAAATTAGCAGGCCACGAATTAACACCCCCTTTAGTGCCTGCCAACAGAAAACAAAAATAAAACAAAACCATGTGGCCAAGGGTTGTGTAAAATGCTGTCACAGGCCTTCTTGCATATTTTCCCCACCCTTTGACTGGGAGAACACACTGTGAAAACTTTGCAACTAAAGAAAACATTTGCAAATTATACCCAGCTTATGATTTTCTCTGGAATAAATCTGGGTAAAGCAAAATAAGGACTCGCTCTCAATCTCTATCTCAGAAATAATATCTTAAATCAAACTGTCTAAACAACCCTCTTTATCACCTAGTGAGATACAGATTTCTCAGGCCTGAGTCCAGAAAGCAAACCATGTGCCCCAGGAATTCATACAGAGCAAGCTGGAGCTGCAGAGCCCACCAGGAAAGAGAAAAATGTGTATCATCAAAGCACTGGTAACTTTCCACAACATGTTAGAAAATGACTCCAAGAGGTCTTATGCACATTGAGAACAGACACCAAACTAAGCTCTTGATGACCACAGTTACCCAACACCCCTGGCTTACTTCTTCTTACCAACACGCACCCAAAATCATAAGCAGTTTCCTTCATGCCCTATCTACATACAGAGATCCACGAAAAAGTCTAACAGTGCATATGCTGGCTTCCTTGAGTCAATGGAAAATTCTGCCTGAAGTTCCCCATAGCTAACAAGGTGCCAGCACTGAAGCAACATGAAAAAAAATATCAGGACTGTCATGTAGAACACCTTTGTTATACATCTAAGTCAGATGGGTCACAGAAGCAAGCAAAAAATTGATGGTAAAAGTTTCTCTACCTTAATAAATTTTTCAAAAAGCTAGTTTTTCAGCAAGTTCAGTTACAGAAGATGAGAATTACTGCCAGGAGCAATAGCATACATTATTATGACACACATATGTACCAGCACACATCCACATAACCCGCATGAAAAGAAACCAAGCATACTTCTACTTATTCTGCATCTCTAAAATTAAATCTAATTTTTTCTAACCATGTTCAGCAACAGAGGAAAATTTAACAGGTGTCATTGTTTCTCCCAGGTGTAATCATCTTTTTAATTTGCCCGTGTGAGAAAAGAAAAGCCATTTAATGAGAAGGATGAAATTGATGATTAATTAAACAACTTCGAGGGCCTGGAGGATTCTCCTCCATTTGGGATAGATTTCTTTTAGCTTTAAGCAAGCTGAAGGGCAAGAGACAGAGGCTTCCTTGGCTTTTTATTTTAGCTGGTATGTGTTTTTAAAGGCTTGAAGATGTTTCTCAGTTTACTTGTCAGCCTTTTTGGCATTGGTCATCCAGAGGTCTCTGCCCCAAAACACAATGGGTTTTTTTAAGGGCTTGTGACAATATCCCAGTGCAGTCCGATGCAAGCCTGGACATTTGTTTTGGTATTTAAGAGGCAGCACTTGCTAACAGTATTTTTTTGTCTGTTCACTGCCAGCTTTTTGAACTGCATATTTGTATGTAGTAACTGAAAGCAAGTCACCTCATCGAAACAGACTTGTGACTGATTTTCTAGTGAAAACTTGCAAACAACAAACAGGAGGACAGGTCAGAGTTGCTGAGACATGTGGCCCCTTTCCCTTTTTCTTACACCACCACCACCTAAGGGACCTTTGATCTGAATGTCAGCAATGAAAATACACAAACAGATACTCTCTTATTATATACTCACAGGTGTACATTCCTAAAACTGTTACATTCCATTACTTTCAGCTGTGCTTGAAAACAATACCTTCAGAAGTTGACCCCTTCTCTCCTCTGATGGCACTGGTATCCGAGTACAAAGCATCACAGCAAGCACGGTATTCCAAACAGGGGCAATGATCACGCCAACAAATTCAAGCAGCTCGTGTAAGGACAGGGCCAGAGCACTGACTGAAGTTTTTCTGTGTTACTTACACCGTGCGCCACTTTACAGCTTGCACAGAAAGGCTGCTTCTCCCACTCAGCAGGAACACTCCTGGGCCAGGCAGCTGGAGTTTTGATGCAGAGAAAGCTGGATTTGAGGCAAACTCGGCTCTGTTTTACCAGTGCAGCAAGAATTAAAAGTCTTATTGAAATACATTCAGCTCCTGTGGGTGTTCAGATCACTTCCCATAACAGCATGCAACGAATCATCTGTTTGGGCTGGGGTTATTGAATGCAAGAGCACATCCCATCCTCATAATGTCCCTACTTCTAGAAAAAATCAGTCTCCAACTTTGGCAGCTTAGCATAAAAGAAGTGCTCTTCTTCTGTTAAAAATATGACAGCATAATTCAGTAACTAGAGTGGAGTAAGAAAACGTGAGGGAATTTCTCCATTCTTTTCTCTGATTGTTCGGTACAGTGTTTATCAGCAGGCTGGTACCACATCTCCTTTTGTTAGGAAATTAAAAGTTGAACCGCAAACATAAAAGCCACCATGAACCATGCAATAACCTTCAGGCATTTTAAGAGCAGCAGAGGTTAGAAGGGCAGCTCCTGACTCTAAACAGCACCTATTGTTTCTCTTTCTTCTTGAATAACAAAAGCAGAGCTGAAAGCTATTTACCTGGTTTTACCTCTGTCAGATCTCATTTCCCCCTTTATTTTCAGCAGATGATCTTATCAAATGGTGTAATTTCTAACAATTGCTTTGATCAGATTTTGGTTTTTAATTTCGCTGTGATAGATGATTTCATTCTCAAATAGATAACTCAGCATACAAAGTCACAGCAGAAAAGTGTTTAGGAGACCTTAGGAGTCTGTCAATGTGTATTTAAATTAAGAGTGACTACTTTTAAGCTCATAAGTTAAAATGCTTTCATTTTGAAATCATGAGAGCCAACTCACAGTACAAGGCTCTGATCCTGCAAACACTCCCTCACAAACAACTTTCTGTCTGAGCCTTCCCATGTGTTCCCCTCCCGCTGCAGATTCACATAACTGGACGCTTAACTTGCCCAAAGCCAACTGCAGAGTGAGGCTGGAAGGATTAAACTCCCGATCCACAAACTTTTCGGTGTTCTGATATCCAACACAGCGTGTCCATTATATTATTCTAATTACTTATAAACAAAAACCTTACATGAGTCAGCACCATGCAGACTTTTTGTGAGTGGCTGGGAGGGGTCTGTAGTTCATATAGAATTATACAATCATTTAGGTTGGTATATAAAATCCTCAGAGATCTAGCCTTAAAAAAACCTCTTGCTACGAGATAAAAGCAATACACAATATATGAAGTTCTTCCACTGTTTTAAAATATTTCTAAAACTTTTGAAGAAAAAAAAAACCACCACTTTTTGGGGGTGTTTTGCTCTTTAGGAAAAAGGCTTATACAAAACAAATAATTTCTAGCATTACTGATTTTCACTTAGAAAATTATTTTCTTTTTTACTTTCTCTAAATCACAACATCCACCTCTTGTATTTTATATACTTCTGGAATTTTTTTAAAAGGTGGGGGAAAAATACCCCTTGAAAATATGTAACAGAAATCTAAACTGAGAAATGATTTTTTTTGCTATAGATGAAATACCAGTAAAGTATTTGCAACCCTAAAAACATCTTTAGACATAAAAATCTGTGATGCAAGTTTACAGCATTTGATTCTTTGTCACTAGCTGTGGTTTGTAAATGCCATATAGAACTTTAGGAAAACCACTAAAACCTGTGAAATAACAGGACTTCTTCTCATATGAAATCATCTTATAAATTCATATTTTCAAGAAATTCTAGTATAAGTGTTTAGAAGTTTATTTTCCTTACGTTACATGCTACCTACGAAATCTAACAATGTTACATTAGCAAGATCAGGTTCTTAAGTTAGAATTCTATCAGATAATCAGCTGCTATGAACTGTCATATCTCAGCTGGAGCTGATGTTCCACTAGGGCTTCAGACCAGCAAAGTGTTTCTGACAGTAAAAGAGGTACAAAACCAAGAGTGAAAACATGTCTTCTAATACAACATGGAATTATAATGAAGAGGCACATTTTTGAAAGTGGCTCACTCTTACAGCTTTTCAGTCCAGTTAAGAGTTTCACTGGAATATTTTCACTTTCTGCAAAGACAGCATCACCAATAGAAAATAAAATCAAGCCAAGTTCTGAAATGTGCTTTACTTTTTTTGGCATCAACTCTCAACCTTTTCCAGCCCCATTTCTATCCAAAGCTTTTCCCTAACTACAAACAAAAAGAAAACAGACATCTAAGTGCCTGTAAAAGACTAAAATTATTGCATACATTATTGGTTTTCTATGTATCTCTATTGAGCCACTTGAAATGTTGTAATTACATATATTTCCTGCTTTCATAAAACGTTGGTGAAAGGTTTGGTTACTATGGTCCTTTATAGCTCTGGAAGAACTGACAAGAGGAAAGAGGAAAGTGGAAAGAGGAAAGAAACTTTCCAATCAATTCAAAGGAAATGGAGTATGGTCATTTCCACTTGCAGAATCCACTCTATCAGGCTCTACAGACTTTTCTGGGTCACCTTCTGCAGTACAGAAGCATCTGGGCCCAACTTTCCTCTTACTACTTTCTTTTTCAGTGAAGGTATTATTAATTTATAAACATCAGGAAAAACTGGACATGGGGTGAGAAGTTTGAGAAAAAATGTATGGTTAGGCAGTTCATATAATTCTCCTCAGAACATGCCTGTGTCCCTGTGTTTTAGGATTTATGATTTCTCTGTTGTTTCAAATCTCACACACACAAGTATCTCAAATCCTTCTTCAAAACCATCAATTTTGGGCAGGCACCTAAGAAACTTGATTACTTTTCTACATTACTTAACAAAGCAAGTTTTGTTAAAAATATTTATGCTGAAATTCTAAAAATGGCATTATACTTCAATGGGAAACAAGATTTATCTTGAACATTTGAAAATCAATCAGACTTCCTATCTCTAATCAAACAGATTTCCCATGTCTAACAAGAATTAGCTTAGTAACATTGCTTTTAAGAATATTTATTAGTGGCTTGTAAGAAAGAGAAAAGAAGTTTATTTCTCGTCTTTACTGTGCAAGTATTATGGGAGTCATCCCACCATGCAAGACAAACAGCATTTTCAATTATTTTGTATGGATGATGCAGTTTAATAACTAAAGATATTATGACCCTTAGCAGACAAAATAAAATTATTCTGGGAAATAGATGTGGGGGGCAAGGTTTTAAAACTACTTCACGTGACACAAATTGTTAATAAGAGGGTTACTAACAACAGTATTAGAAACCTTTAATTACAAATACACCATGATCTGGGTGCTATTTGCAATACACTTGCATCTGGCAAGCTAGACAGGACTGGAGGTTTTCAGAATATAATTGCAGGTGTGATTTTGAGAAGGCCAGCTTTCTTCACTGGCTTGCAGAGGACATAGAGCATACATAACTAACGAAGCATATACACCATCACGCAAAAGAAAAGCCTCCAAAAGCTTGAAAGGAGAAGGAAAGTAAGGAAACATTATCCCATCGTCCATCCATGCTTCTGGAATGTGGGCAGATCATAGTAAAAGTTTAAGCAGCAGGAAGATTAAAGGAAAACTGTTAAAGCCAAAAAGGACTCTCACATCATCTGGCGTAAGTCAGCCGTGCCTCTCCAGACTTCAGTGGAGATTCGCTGATTTACGCCAGTTGATGTTTTGACCCGACGGCTTCACAGAAGATACAATCGATTAATCGTGGGCTCTATCCCGATTAAAAGCTTCTCTTGCCATCACAGCACATCTTGCCCCAGCTGGAAGCCACTCTGACATTTTTCTTTTTGCTAGAAAGCACCCCATAGGCAAATTCCAAAATCATAATAATAATTATTAAAAAAAAAAAAAAGAAGTCTGCATAAATTGTCAACTACTGTTTGTTATTATTTATCATTTTTTGGCACATACAGACATACCAGGCACTTCATAGAAAATACTTTGAAGACAATTCCCTTCCCTGCAGAGCTTAAAAGAGAAGGTCCATTCTGCAAACATAGGGCACTGCTTTACCAAAAATTATTGCAATTATTCAAGTGGCATTCCTCACAGCAGTAAGGCTATGCTTATTATGCATGCTGGTAATTTTGGGTCTTGTGATGAACATGGCAAGCAAAAGAGGGTAAAAGATAAAGATATTTTATAGAGAAATGCTTCAGATGCACTACATTTGCAAAGTTTTCTGACCCTGAACACTTTTTCTGTGCATTTAATGAATGTGCCTCGTTTTCACAAAAATACCCAAACTAACCCAAACTGACCAACCAACCAACCAAAAAAAACCCAACAAACAAACAAACAAAAAACCAACCAAAAACCCAACCCTTTGAGGCTTGTAATTTTTCAAGTACATGATGCTTAGTGTGTGGTTTCTACTGTGATACATTATTAATGAAGAAATCCTTAGGATTATTTGCTGTAATAAAAGAGTGGAATTGGGAACGGTGGCAACACTTCTGGAAGAGTAACACCCATATGGTTTCAAGCATGGACACCCAGCCCTACACAGAGCAGTACAACTGCAGACCCTGACAAGACTTTTGCCCAGCCTTCAAATTAAAAAGAAAAGTGGGTCAGCTGTGGAACTGAAATGCTATCAGGTTTGAGGACGGCTCAAAAAGGGGAAAAAAAGGTAGTAAGTTATAATTCTTAACAATGAAGATCACTTTTAACTTCACTTCTTGAGTATCAGAAAGCCACTATCACAATTTCAGAGCATCCAGAAAGAGAAGTGACCTATCAACTCAATAAAAAAGTATCTCTAGGAATGCTTGATGGTGTGAAGGCACAGTATCTTTCCAAGTATTACTTGGAACTAACAAGTATTTAGTTTTAATGAATAGGGCAGATCCATATTGGTGAGGAGTGGCAAATATTAACGTATTTGTTATACAGTGAATTTACACATAAAGGCACATTCCCTTCTTTGCCCCTTTCTCTGGGCCACAGACTTTTCATGGTAACATTTCATTACTACCTCAGGTTGGGTCATTCACTTTTGACAAAAGCTAACACTTGAATAAATTTTGGTGTGACTGTGATATGATTTGAGACACAAAGTTAAAAAAAAATCTGTTAGACTTCTTCATTTGTACAAGGCTTTTAGGAAAGTACTATTATTTATTTCTTGTTACTTTTAAGACATAAGTAATATCTTGTCAGTTTTCACTAGTCTCAAAGGAATGAATTTTGCAAACCAAGCCACAAGAAACAAAATCTGTGATCAATTTGCATTCATGTGTTAATTTTCAAAAACACAATCTTGACCATTAAGAAGAACATTTCCAAACTTATCGGTTAAACACACAGCACTGTATTTCCATCACAGTCACAAGATTGAAAACACATTATTATTAGGTGCTTTAGCAAACTCTTAACAGCTGCTGAGAACAGGAGCATTTCTACAACTATTGGCAAGATCTAGCAGGCTTGAAAATCAGGAAAATGAGATCCGGTCACGATATTTTTAGGATCAAACCTTTCCAAAAAAAAAAGTCATAAACTAAACAATCATACATGCAACTTGCAGTAAAACTGTCAATTGCACTACTCTGCCTCTTCTTATGTAGATACATATTATGCTGTAGTCTTTTAATTTGACATGGGGAAAAGTTGTTATGATCACCAGAGGTGCTCAAAGAACTTTAAAATTCCCATTGTGAAACAGCTGTGTATCAGTGTATTTCTGAAATTGTATTTGCTGCTCTTTAAAGGTTACTTATTTCAAACTGAAAGTGATGGTATGATCTTTTCCACTTCCATCCTAAATACTTTACAAGAGTTACAGAGTGTTTTAATTTGTTATATTTGCTGTGCTGGCTTACCTAATTTATGTAGAACTGTTCCCTCTTTTGAAGTGTTTGATAAAGGTTCATTTTAAGGATGCAGTGTCCCACATACATTTATTACTACAGAAAAACTTTTTAAAAATTACACTGCTAGCAGTAGAATCCATGAGAACACTTCAGGTTTAGAAATACTTTCAGATAATCTATTTGGTTTCTATTTGTCTTAAAGGAATCACATATTTAGAGGAGAAATGTATATTTTATGAATTTTTATACTCCATCTGGAGCTAGCATTTCATATTTACCAACTGGTGCAAAAGAGAGTTCATCTGAACACGGGAACTAGGATTCCACTTAATTTGTCATCTGTGATTTTCACTTGTAAGCCTCTGAATTTATTAAAGACAACTACTGTGTGATAAGGACAGTGGACACACTATTAACCATGTCATTTAAATTGCTTGAGCTGGCTTCATGCCCAAGTTCTTCAGATCCGTATATCAACACACTTGTTGCTGACAAGGACTCATTTTAGGGGGGAGATGAGGAACTCCCTCCCAACTGAGTATGCTGTACAGATTTCTACAAAAATTCATGAGAATAAACAGCATTACTTGGTCTTTGTATTTTTGATTCCCACACAAGAGAACGACAAAACAATGACAAATAAGTGAAAGACTCTTCTTACTAGGAAAAAAAAAAGGGAGAAAGCATTTTTTCAATTTTCATTTAAAATTACTTGAATTTGCATTTTACAAGCATATTTTACTTGTAACTGCAATGCTGACAAACTAACAAAGACACCGCACTCAGTCACTTGCTCTGCCAAATTTTATGATCCCATATCTCTCCCACTCTTGCCTCCTCCACAGGATCTCTTGCTTTCACTTCATTAAGTCTGTAGGAAGGAGAAAACCTCTGGTGGCTGGACATAGTTTATCTCCAAAACTACTAAGAGTAACTTTATTTCACTTCTGGCAAGAACCACACCACAAAATAACACCACCACATTTGGAAAAGATGCGATTAAGAAGAATACAGGGATGATTTTACCCCCAGTTCATACCAAAATAAATACTAACATCTTTGACGGAAACAACCAACGTGTTAAGCTAGGCATACTACTTCCACTGTAGAAAAGACTCAGAATAGAAACTTTTTCACTGTGGTCTTCATCTGCTGTTTTCTGATTAAGAAAAGAAAGGCTATCCCGTTTTTAGAGGGGAGGACTGCATTAGCTTAAGAAGCATCTCAGTGTGTAAAAGCAGCTGATCACTCTGCTAAAAAATCCTGTGCTCCCCAATATGCACACCGTGTCCAGCAACAACTCGGCAGTCTCCTCCCAGCACGGCTGTGCTGGCTCTGCGGGCCGGAGCAAACACCCAGGTACTCACAGCACACGTGGGCAGGATGGAAGTGCTGGGGAAGAGGCTCTCCTACCTTCCACAAACTGTCCTTCGCCGTCTTCAAGTGAAGATCTGGAAACACAAATCCAAGCCTCCTAAAGTAAGAGTGCAACCAGCAGCCAGCCACACTTCTCTGCCGCCCCCCCCCGCCCCCCCCCACGCCCTCCAGACCACTTTCCCACCGCTTGCACTGCAAACAGCAACTTTCCCGTGGCATTTATTTTTTACTGGTGAGCCATAAAATCGCCTGCCTGTCCAATTAATGCGAGCATCATTATTTTCATTTACCTTTCACCATCTCAGTTGAAGGAAAGAAGAGGGGGGAAAACAGGAAAGCAAACGCATAAAAGAAGCTTCAGAAACACGAGTTTCAACTCATTTATGAGCCCAGATAAAGGTTAATAGTTAAACTCCTTCCTCTCCCTCCCACCCTCACAATTATTGATGCCCTTCAAGAACTGAAATATTTTTTTTGTTCTCATTTACCAGAGGCTAGACAAACTGTCAACATCTCCACTTTATTTATGGGTTGAGCAAGAGCAGTTCCTCAAACATCAACATTTTTTACGTTAATCCTGGAGAGAATTCACTTCTCTAAAACTACAAAATTTGCCAACTTCTGTAGTATTTATTTTTAACGAACGAGAGCAAGAGCCTTGAGCTATCCTTCGCTGAGGAGGGAAGGGCGAAAGTGCAGCTCCACTCTCCCAATTTTAAAGCGCTTTCCCCCACCACTCAGCCCCGGATCACTCTCCATCCCATCACGCCCTTCCACCCCAAAAGTTTCCCCTCCCGATCCCCCACCTGCTCCACGTCCAGTGGGATTTCAAGGGAGGAAACAAAATTTGCGAAGTGGTTCCTTTTGGGCGATTTCTTCAACCCGTCTGGAGATTTAAACCTGAAAAACAAACACCTCTATTGAATGCAAACTAAGCTTTGGGGGTTGCCGAGTTAATTCCTCGGCAGACAGCTACTCTCAGTGTCTGGTTACACAAACATACCTACAGACAGGTTGGAGGGGAGCCCCTTAGAAACCAAAGAGAGGCGGGGGGAGGAAATAAAATCAAAATAGGCAGAAAGGTTGGACTGGGGGACTCCGAGGGGCAGCGGGGTAGGTAGGTTGGAGAGAGGGATGATTCGCAGCTGGAGACAGGTTTAATACGCGGCGCTTACAGGGAGACTCAAAGCAAGGGCCAACACGGGCAGGGTCTGAGACCCCCGAGGTCTCGACTGGGGATGGGGGGAAGGGAGGGACTGTCCTTTCGGGTGGCGGTGATAACAACTTTTTACAGACAACCTAAACAAAACAAAGGAAGGCACAAACCCGGCCGGACGCGGAGGTGCGGGCGAGAAGCGGGGCTGCTCTAGGGGCAGGCGGCTCCGCGCCCTCCTCAGCGGCGCCTCCTGCCCCGGCAGTGCCCCACCAGCCCCTCGCCGCCGCCCCGCTTACCTGCGGCTGCCCCGGGCCCCCGCAGCATCGCGCCGGGCGCAAAGGGGCGGCCCCGGGAGGCGCGGTGGTAAGAGCAGCGGTGAGAGCGCTGACAGCCGCGGCGAGCAGGGAAATTGGGGAAAAAAATAGTTGCAAGGAGGAAAAAAAAAGAGGTGGAGAGACGACCACCCTAACGAGCCACCGTGATCATGCTGGGGAGGCGAGTCCCTCCTCCCGGGGGCAGCGCTGCGGGGCGCGCTCCTGCCTTGCCCTGCCTGAGGGGGACGCGGCGGAGGGAGGGGAGGAGAGGAGGGGGCGCCGCCCGCCCTGCCCTGCCCTGCCCGGCCTGGCCCGGCCCGGCCCGGCCCGGCCCTGCCCGGACTCCGGGGAGGGCTCGAGTGCGGCTGCGGAGGGAGATGCGGGCGGTGCGGGATGCGGGGAAGGGAAGGGAGGCGGCGCGGGGCGCCCCTGCCGCGGCGGGCGGGGAGGGGGCACCGCAGCCCTCAGGAATCATCCACACACCCCCGGGCCCGCTGTTCGCCCCCCGTGCGGCCCGGCTCCGCTTCCCGGCTGTCACATGGCCACCCCGGCCGCCACCCCCAGAAGGGCTTCGGGAGTCGCTTCACTTTCACTTTGGCCCCGCCAAGGGGCTCCCGGGGGCCGCGGCGCCTGGCAGGAGCCCCGGCAGCGAGGGGCTCCTGGGGGGATGAGGGGCAGAGCTCAGGCCCCTCCGCTGCCCTTGCCAGGGAGCGGGGCCGCCCTTGGGCCCCTCGGAGCGCGGCTGTCAGGAGCGGCTCGGCTCGTGTCAGCCTTCCTTTCGTGTTTTATGTAGGAAAAAAGGAGAATAGTAAAAATAATAGCTCGTTCCGTGGGAGCTCCGGGCTGGGGAATCGCGTGCAGCGCTGCAGCAGAGGGGTGTGGCAGGGGCACTGTAGGAGTGGGGCATTGGAGAACTGCAGACAAGCAGCTTGCTCTGTTTTCTGGTGGGACTGATCCCATACGCATCCTGCCCCTCAGCCTGCTCGATCCCTTATGTCAGTCTGTCTAAACGGGTTGGTGAAAATCCCACTGGAGAGCCAGAGCCATGCCTTGCGCAGGGAGGGTGTCCTTGAGCAATCTCCAGCATCTGGCATGGTGATGTGGAGGTGCCTCTGCGGGACCTTTCTGTGCCTCCCACCAAAAGATTCTGCCCCCACACCTATGGGCACAGACTACTCAGTACCCCACCAACAGCAAGTCCAGTGTCCCACAATGAATGGTGTCCCCACAGCAGGGATGGATCTGGTCCAGCAGTGTTATTTTTGAGCTCAGAATAAATATTTCCAGGATGAGAGGCATGCTCCATGTAAGTATGTCAGATGCTGTTGCACCCTTGCCTCATTTTGAAAGAGCAATTAAAAGGAAAAGGGAGTTACAACTTCCATCTTGTTGCCTTCTTCTACTGTAGGCACCTTCCTGTTATGGACATAGCCCTCTTGGTGTGATTTCCCATGAATATCCCTGGTCTTAGTGTTGATGCCATTGAGGGGAGAGAGCCAGAAAAAAGCAGTATCCTCCCCAGAGAAGCTCTCCATGTGCCTCCTGTGAAATGCCCATCACCTGCCTGACTTGTGGGCAGATGGTCATTGACCACCTCATGGAACTTGTAGCTCCCAACGCTTCCCGAAATACACAGCAGCACCTCCTGCACTCATTCTGGCTACACGTGCAGAGGCCACCTTGTGCTGAGTGAGCCAACTGGCATTATGTCCTGGCTTTTATGTAAGCTCTTTCTCTCTGGCCTCTCTTAACAGCCATCAAAAGTGGCACAACACATGTCCATAATTTTTAATGAGCTGGCCTGTAACCACCTTCACCTTGTCACAAGCACAGCAGCAATCCCTTGCTTTTCTTGGCTGGTGTCAGCAATCAGGCTGCATGTGCTGTGGAACACTAGCACATGCTCATGCTTGGTTCCTCTGCACCTCAGCCTGCTCTCCCCAAATGTCTGACATGTTTTACTCAGCATGAACAAGCAAAATGTAATTACAGTGGGGTTTGGTTTGGGGTTTTTATTTTCAGTGCACAACTAGATAAAAGATTACCACACAGAATATACATTCCAGTGACAACAAAGTCCCAGCACCACACGTTTTAGTATTCTGTCATGAGGTTTCTGGTTCTGAACTGCAACTGTTAGCTTTGAGTTTCACTGTTAAATGGAATAAAGACGACTGTGATGTTGGTGTTTGTGTTTGTTTCTTCTTTTTTTTTTTTTTTAGTGTTTGTCATAAGGCAACAAGAAGCACTAATAAATCAGACTGTGAACAAATGCTTTCTCAAAACTCGCCCAGTTCATAAGTATTATTCTGAGTATTACTTTGTCATTCTGAGTATTTGCTAACTTGAAAATTAAATTGCCATTTGAGAATATTCCATATTCCATAATATTCATTATCTTTCCTCATTTTTCAATTACAAGGCCAACTTTGACCCCTTTCATCCATGTTTTTTCTGCTACAAACTGCCATGAAGTCAAGAGCACTTGACAGCAAGCTACTGCTAACTGGCAAAATGTGGCAGAATCTGTCCCCAGTTACACAGTTCCATGCTCTCACCCTGTCTCCATTGACAAGCATGCTCACTACTCAGGAACAATGGCCTGAAGTTAAGAAAGAAAACATTTTACAGTAAGCGAAATACAGGGGAAAATAGCCTGATTTACCAAACGGGAATAGTGAGTTATCATCCCTGAAAAGAGTCAGTAGTAATCCAGACAAAAGAGGAGAGAGTGAAGAGATGATCAGGTGATCATTCAGGCCTATCTTCTGATGCTGCCCAAAGATTAAATCTGTCCTAACAAAGCAGAGCAAAGACCTGAAATACTGTTATCTTACCTCTCCTCTCCTTCCCCCCATCCCATTACTACATTTTTATCAAGCTCTTTTACCTTTGGATGCTTGGAAAACAAAGGAAAAGGGCAGAAGATACAGAAAGTGAGAGGAAGGAACATTACACTTTTTTTTTTTAATTTAAAAAGAGACACGAATTTATTCAGATGTTGTCACACTTTCATCACAGGACATTTTAATTTAAATATGTGCACTTTAACATCAGTTGTACTGACAAAAGGCTAGAATTAAAGGAATATCAAGTTAAGCTTCCATCAAGTGTCCATGGCATTTTAAGCAAATTGGGTGACTTTGTTTCTTGGCCTTTTTCAACACCAAAAAAGTGTTCTCAAACAAGTGCAACACGTTTTTAAAATCAACTGACTGAAAGGCTTTCCATCCACAAAATTACAGGGAGGAGTGCTGCCCAGCAGTAAAAATATTTCAATAATAAATAGCAGAATAATCTGAGGCAACCACCCTGCATTTGCATGTCAAGGTACACAGAGAACGTCTGAGGGGTGAAAGGAGAAAGGAGGAATGAGCAAACTGAAAGCTATCCCTTTATGTAGTTTTCACAATATTCTAATTTACCAACGTTTGCAAGCAAGAAAAAAACCCAACCGAAAAAAAAAAAAAAACCAAACCAGGAGGAAAGGCTAAATTAAAATGTATACCTGGCACACATTTTTGTTTACAAACACTTGAAAACTCTTTTTGTGATTTAAGTAGTTCTGAGGTTATTTATGTTAATAGTATGCATGAGTCTAAATGGCATCCTGTTCTGAAAAAAGAGCTGAGGGAAAAGTGCTTTGGGGCAGTCTACAGCCTTTTTTGTCCCCCGGCCATAATGACAACTGAAATGGAGAAAATGTGACAAAAGTGCGGTGCTGTGTGAGGTGGGCTGGCTGGATTAAATACTGTGTGGAATGGTGGCCTTCCAGTCTTCCACAATGGGATTTAGGAAGAGCTTTCTCTTCCTGAACTAGACAGACTTCCTTTAAGCTTGGGCAGGATATTGTACCTTACTTCTTCTGTACGAGGTAAATAATATTTCTCTGTGAAGCAGTCACTGTGTCACAGTGATTGCAGGCATGGTTGTTTTCAGGTTTGTAACCTGCTTCAGCAGTCCCACATTTAAAGTATTTGATTCAAGGCAGAGTGTGGCTAAGAAATTTCAGTCAGCAGAGGAACTGGTATTGAAGCGCAGTCTCTACTGAGGGAGAAATTACTCTATTAGAATCCTGGACATTTGCTGCTTATTTTTCTTTTAAGCTTCAAATAGCTTGAATTTACTGATGGTATTTTCTTTCAGGGTACAAACCCCCTGCTCTTTTTTCCTCTTGCCTAGAAGAGACGGGTGTTTGGAGGGGCAAAAAAATATTGTTAGAAGTCTGTAAGGGCGGTTGATGACTATCATGATTGCTCTCGGGTTTATTTAATTTGAGATTTTAAAAATAGTATTTGTTGAATCACTGTATTTGTCCAGACTGCTTAGAAGAATGGATATGCAAGCACTATCTGACCGTGCCCAGATGTGGTAAATTAAAATGATTCTTACTAAATGTTAAAGAACTAAAATAAGGGTGGAACTTTTCTCTTTGGAATAAAAAAAAAAATACATTTCACACTGGCACTCTTTCTAGTTCCACTAAAACCAAATTCAAGTCCCCAAATTAGTATGCAAATATAAAGATTTCCTGTAGTGATTACTTGAATTGGAAGAGAAAGTCAAACTGACTCTGCCACATATGAAGACCCAGATTATTGTTCATGATTATTATTTTGAATAGGGTGAAGAGGTGGTGGTTAACACATTCCACGTTATTATTTAGGCAGTGGGTATAATATTTTCAAAAGCTTCCCAATCCCATCTTCATGAATCTAAAGACTTAATATTTTTATGACACTCAAATGAGATATTCTAATTCATATAGGTGCCATAATAACAAGAAGAAAAGGGTAGAACTTTATTTGATTTGTTCTCCTTAATATTTTAGTGTCATATTCAATTTTTCTATTCTGTGAATTCTCTTCTGCACTTTCTGCTAGCAAGCTGAACTAAAAGCTGTCCAGGAAAGAAAGCTGCCTCCAGAAGAGATTTAAAAACATGGTAATGGTCATACCAGCTCAATCCAAGGTGCATTCAGTCTCAAATTATGACTACTAGTGACTACTTCTGGGGAAGATGCAAAAAATGCCAAAAATAACATTTCTAGATTAATCATGTTTCTTCCTAAACATTCGGTTACTTAGGCTTAGAGATGAAGATTTTACTTCCAAATGGGATAATATAAAATTATTATTATTTTCATTTCAGAGTATAACTCTGTCTATCCATCCATATTTTTTCCTGTAATTCCATCAAGACCTTGCTTTTAATGGCATCTCATGACAGTGTTCCACAAGTTAAGTTCCACAGTGTTCCACTCTCCCTTGTGCAGAAAATTCCTAAGATCTCTTTTCCATTTCCTCTTGTCTTATTTAAGTATTACTCATACAAGTCATGAGGGCCAAGAAGTTCCTAACCTATCTTCTACTATACCCATTGTATTTTACACATCTGTGTTATTCATCTTACCCTCTGATTATCCCATACTCCCAAAGCATCCAGTGGTCTTTCCAAACATCAGTTTTGTGTAGATCACTGACAACTGGTGGTGCTTTTCCCTCAGCCATTGTATTTTGCTCTTTTCTTTTTGAGATCCTGTTTCTGGCAGGGGCTTCCCGCTGATCTACACGATGACAAAGCTTATGTAAACCTTTCTCCCACGCCTGCCTCCCCTTTCCATTGCTATCCAATATTTAATTAGCTTCCTTTACTGTCGCCGCCCTTTGACCAGAGGTTTTCACTGTATTATCCACAGTGATGTCCAGATTTCCACCCTGAGTCACTAGAACAACTTGAGGAGCAGATCAGTGAATATGTTGTTCAAGTCTTATGTCTGTTGTTTAACATTTCCCAAGCTGTTACCCATTCTCCTGGCTGCCCTGGGCCTCTCTGAAATTCCTCTCAGTCTGTCAGGCTTTTGGCCAAGGTAACCACTGGCATCAGTTAAGATGGACACTGCTTAGCTGGGTTGCTCTTATCCTCCTTTTGCCTGCCAGACTGTGGGCAGGCTGAGGTTACTCAGCTGAGTTCAGGAAAGAAAGTGAAGGAGAGATGGATGCTTGGGCCATCTTTGTGTCAAACGGCCTGAAGAACATAATCTCCTGATTATGTTCTTCCTCCTTAAAGGAAGATCCCTGGTGCCTCCTCTCTGGAATGGGATTGTAGAAGCAGTGCTTTTGCAGCCTTTTGTGCTTTTGTTTGAGTCTGCTTATCAACAGATAGACATAGCTTTTGGAAACAATTTTTTTTTTCAGCAGAGGGCACACACCAAAGCAGGATCTTTTACTTGTTCAAAAACGGCCTTAAATATCAGAAATACTACAAGTGATTAAACAACTCTTTTTCCCCTTCTCTGTTTGGATGTATCTACTACAGGCACAAGAGAGAGCCCATTCCCTCTGGATTAAAGTGAGAGACATTGTTAAAAGGCTAATAAAAAATCAAGGAGTAATAAATACTAAGCGATTTTTAAGTAAATATATGTGGGTTGCTTTTTTTTTTTCCAAAGGAATGCTCAGCTGTTAGTGTTACGTTTGACAGCTTGTAAAAAGGTGAGTTTTTGCTGAAGAGCAAGAACAGGTTGAAGAGAGACAAAGGCATGTTCTGAGATAAAGAAACTGAGAGGTATCTGCTCCACAGATTGAAGGTGTTACACTACTCTGTGCAATGTCCAGAGAGGGAAAAGTCTGCACAGCAAAATGGTCATAAAATACATTTTTGCAAAGAGGACAGGAAATGTTTCTGTCAAGAAACCCTCCCAACAAGCAAAAACAACCCCCAAAAACCAAACCAAAAGCCCCAGCAATCCCACTGGTACAGTTTTCCCATCTGGAGAAACAAAGTGAGACAGACCTCTCCCCCCTCTCAAACTACATATCTCAAAGGCACTGTGCCCTGGGCCCCTCTGCAGTGAGGCTGTGGGACATCCTACCAGCCCTGCATGTGCTGGGATGCTTTTGGCATCTCAACCGAGACAGGCCAATCAAGTAGACCAGCACTGGGCTTGTTATAAGATCATGGCTCATTTAAGTATGTAACTCAGAGGTCACTGCCTTACCTCTTAAGAAAAAACACTTGCTGTCTCATTCTTCCCTCAGGGTTTATTGCCAGCGTGATTATATTTTCAGGAGTGACAGGGAGGCCCTGAGCTATAAATCTAAGGGAGATAGAGAGTGAGCTGATTATCAGACACCTCCTTCCCCACTCCAAAGTCAATAACCTCAGCATCTCACAAGGTTACTTTCTGGAGGAAAACAATCTCTCAGCCAGATTCTGCCTGTTTGCATCTGCTGAATTGTATTCAGTCTGTCTTCTCAACACAGCTGGGAAATCAATAGCTTGCCAACCATCCCAGAGCCCCGACAACACAATCTTTTTTGTGCTAGTGAGGAGGAGGCTCAGGTGGCACCAGGATTAGGTGAATTTGGTTTGAAAAGTGATTTAGGAGGAAAGTAAGTGCTTGCTTGAATGCAGGTCTCTGTTCCCCACTCCCAAAATCCAGTATGTGTATCTTTTCCTCCTGGACGCCTGGGGGCCCTTTTCTTTGAACCCCCACAAATAATTCTGTGGCGTTTTAATGCCCAGGTAGCCACTAAAGATTATGCAAAGCGTTACATTTAAGGCAATCCAAAAAAGACATCAGCAGTCTCCCGGAATCTCCTTTTCACCCCCGGGGGTAAGTTTATTTACAAAAAGTTACTTTTGTTTTACCCTAATGGCAAGTGGTAAACTTAGCCGATAATAACAAATCATATGTTTAGCTTCTGAGAAGCTGCTTGCAGATGGGAATCGGTTTTTATAAACCGTGTGTGGAGGGACACATTTGAAGCAGCTCCCAGCGCTGCGGAGCCCGTGAGCAGCGTCGGGGCTGGGCTCGGCTCGGCGCGGTCACCTCCCGCCTCCGGCACCGCGACGCCGAGGAACGAGTTAACTCCTGGGAGCGAATATAAACCCCGTACCGAGAGACTTCGTGCTGTATCATAAATTCTCCCGCTTTACAACGCACTTAAAAGGGACTTTTTTTAATTTCACATAAATCCCCGGGAAGAAAAAAAAAAAGAAAAAGATGCCCGCTTTCCTTCCCGACAGCCGCCGCAGCGTGTTTCCCGAGCATCAGGGCTCGTCCCACCGCTGGCTGATTCACTCCTCAGCGCAGGAACCACTGGGCAGTTCCCTGTTTGCGGTGCGCGCTGCAGAGCGGTCAAAGCCCAAGGCCGTGCCGGTAATCCCGCCGGCGGCTGGTGCGAGGGGAGAGAGAAACACCCCCGGCCGTGGGGCCCTCGCCGGGCGCTGCAGCGGCCCGGGAGCGGGGGACAGGGGCGGCCGGGGCGGCGGCGCTCCCCGATCCCCGCGCCCCACCTGCGAGACGCGCCCCGGTGCTGCAGCGGCGCGGAGGGAAGGATCAATTGGCGCCGCGCTAAGGAGCCCTCAACTTTCGCACACCCCTCCTTCCAGCAGTCCCCTCCGCGGCCCCAATCCGCGGGGGACGCCACCGGCCCGGTCCAGCCCACCTGCTGCTGGGCGCACCTGAGCGGGCTCGGCGGGCCGGGATCAGCCGGCTCTGCTCTCCCTCCCGCCCGCCGGCCGGCCGCGGGGGCTGCGGCGCCGCAGCGCTTTCCGAGCCAGCGCGGGGCAAACACGGGCGGGTCACCCCCGCCCGCCCCTCGGCAGCACCGAGAAAAGTACGATATTCCTAGCGTGTGCTCTTTTTCTTATTATTTTTTCCTTCCTCCCCTTTTTTTCCCCCTTTTTTATTTTTTTTTCCTTACGCATATCCAAAGTGCTCCGACGACGAGTGCAATTTAAATATGAGCTCCGCCGTAATTCTGGCACTATCAAACCGCAATCATTTTCACATCCTTCCCAAAAGTTTTGCCACCGTCCCCTCGCTGCAGTTTGCGTAAACAGCTTTACTGAGTAACTATCGGGAAACATAAATACACGGAAATAAATAATAGCGCGGCAATCGGAATGAATAACCCAGGGCAGATCGGGCAAAGGAGAGCAGAAAGTAGAGATTATCTCCCAGAATGTGTATTGCGTTTTGGGTTTTTTTTTTGTTTGTTTGTTTGGTTTTTTTTTTCTTTTACCTCGCTGTGCTTGCGGGGGAAAATTAATTAAAATAGTTTCTCCCCCTGCCCTTGTTTGATGTATCTTGCTCGCGTAGCAGCAACTTCTCGAGGAAGACAAAGCAGACGGATTCGTGCTCCGCTAATTAGAAAGCAACGAATGCCGGCATTTAATAAACATGTGAGTGGCCGGTGGCGCAGAAGGAGCCAGCGGAGGGGCAGCGGTTTCCGAGTGCCGTGGGATCACCGCCGAAGCGGCTCCGCGGGGCGGGAATCAGCGCGGTTCTCCCCGCCGGGCTGCGGACTGAGAGCGGAGCCGCGATGCGGGCAGAGAGCCTTGCCCACCTCTCGCCTCCAGCTCCCTGCCTGCGCAGACGCTCAGCACGGCGCCGGGAGAGACATCCACACTGATTTATCCACGGGGGGATCCAGCCCTCCCCTCCCCTGCTCCGGGTTTCTCGGGGGTCTGTGCCGCTGCCCGCCCGGCCGCGCAGCCTTTCTGCGCCCCGCAAGGTTCCCGTCCTCGCCGCGGGTGGCCGGCGACAGCTCCGCGCACCCCCGCGGCTCTCCGCGCCGGGGAGCGCGGCGGCGAGGACTGGGCAGGGGCCGCGCAGCTGTTGACAGACAGAAAGCCTCGATCTCCCAACCCCTCCTCAATCCATCTTCGCGGGATGGCAGGGGACAGTCCCAACGGGTTAAAGTAAAAGGCTTTGTTACTACTGAAAAGAGGGAGATGTGGGGGGAGAAGAGGGGGAGGAAAAAGAGGTCTGGTGCTGAGGAGTATAAGATACAGGGCAGCGGGGAATCACCTGGAGATCAAGCTGTGAGGGGAGTTAAATACGCGTCCATCCGTCCATCCATCCAGCCATTCCAGTGCCACCCCCAGTGCTTCACCCCTGTGCACCCACAGCAGTGCTGCCAAGTTGGGACCCACCTGGGGACGGCGCAGCGCGGCCGCAGGTGTGCGGTGCAGAGCAGCGTGGAGCGCTGTAGACCAGGGAGGAGAGCTAAGGGCAGCCGGAGCAGGGCTGAGGGTCCTGACCTGCCTGCACACCCCCAGCACCGGCGGCCTCCATGGATGGAGGGTAGGGGGTTCTCCTCCGTGGGTCGGGACAGGGTGGATGAAGTTTGCCCCGTCAGCAGAGCCCTGGGCGGTGTGAGGAGCTGGCAAGGGAAGAGTCGCCCCGCTTGAATTACACTGGCTTTGCTAGTCCCACAGAAGGGACTGCAGCAAGTGGGGAAACGAGAGCCAGCTGAGCCCTCCTGCCAGCCTCGTCGGGGCTGAACTTGAGGTCAGTGGAGCGCAAAACTCCTCCAGGGAAGGAGGAAACAAATGTTCATGGATCGGGTATCGACAAACTTGAACAAGTGGGAGGGAGAGGAGGAGAAGGGACAGTCAGAGCTGCCTTCATAAAACTGTAAACAGTGGTGTTGGGACAGAGTTGAAACGAAATTGCCTGGCAGCTGCTTGGAGTTTCCCTACTATGAGCTTGCCCTAGTGAGAGACGAGAGCCCTTTACTGGAAACGCGAAGTCTCCCCCCACCCCCGGGAGCTGCATCCTGTGGCAGAGGCTGTCCATCCCCTCGCAGATTCCCCTCCAGGTTGCAGTCAGGCTGGTGGGGGAAAGCAGGAGAGCAGAAATCTCGTCACTGCTGATTCAGGCCTTCGCACGGGGACACAATGCACTCCAGTGTCCCGGCCCTCGCAGCTCCTCCTAATGCCAGGCGAAAGGTGACTGCCCCTTCCACAGGCCGCCTCTCTGTTCAGGTACTTATTAAATTGGCCCAGTCTGCTGGCAAGGAGAGAACTTCCCATTGATTTTTACAAACTGTGAAACCTTAAGCCTGTATCAGGTGATGAGAGAGAGGGGGAGATCAGGGGGTTTCAGCACTTGCAAATCTCTTCATTTCATCACTTTAAAAAGGAATTTTTATCTCCAACCATATTGAAGATAAATGATCTATTAATAACAATAAAAGAGAGTTCGAAGCAGAGACCCAGGTATTCAGTTTTTTTTAATGGACTTCTGGTTTAGGATTTTTTGAACAATGCTTCAGCAATGGTTTTTCATAAGATACAATATTTGATTTTTCCACAAGATATCAAGAACAGATGCATCTAAGTAAACAGATACATGTAAGTACAGACTCTCACAGAAGGCAGTGCTCATTTTGTCCATGTGAGCTTTGTGAATGATTTATTTTTGTAGCCTTTAAGCATAATAATAATAATAATAATAGAACATATGTGTCCATTTTATTGCCATATTTCCAAAGTTCATACAACTCAGCAAGCAATGAGCATTTTTGTTTCAAGCTGGGCCTTAGACCATATACTTTATTAAAAAGAGAATTCCACAAAACCCAGACCTGGTAAAACTGTGTACAAAGGGCCAGGGAGCAGCTTTATTGCAATAGTTGCACCTAACATGCGTGAAGGTTCAGTACTGGCTCCATTCTTACTTATCTTACCAGCAGGCCTGTGACATCCCAAGCCAAAGCTGTATAATCATTCCATTATAAACCACACATTTCCCAGTTGTAAATGGTCATGGTAAAAAATGTGTTTGTGGCTTAAGTTTGGTGTGGAGAGTCTCAGGCAGGACATTTTTTTCCACTCCGTAAGATTTTGAAATCAGGCAACTTGGTCAATTGTTTGGGTTTGGAAAATGTAGAAGAGGGTATTATGAATTTATTTTCCAGGTTTTAATACTTAGAAGAGGTCTGGTTTTTAAGAGTGATCTTCAATCATTTGAGAAAGAACTTGAACCCATGCATTAAAGGTTAAGGGGAATTTATGATGAAGTTCAGCAGAAATGGGAGAGAGCTCAAAGTCTTTCCTGACAGTTATATGTGGTATATAGGCTGTGCATTGTAGGTAAAACATAGCTGAAGTTCCAGAAGTCAGTTTGGGAATATAAGGGCAGTGTGAGTGAAAAGTTATGGTCAGATAAATACTTCAGTGTGATACATTTATACTGCACATGATGCTCCCAAGGATCCAGTTCTGTATCATCTTATATAGACAGGAGCTCTTCTCAATTTGTCAGTGAAACCTGGGATGCAGGAAGTGGTAACAAACAGCCTAGCAACATAATAAGTTATGGGGGAAATTAATTTTATTAACATTCATTATGTGATTAGCTAAAGCTGGCACTCTGCAGTCCAAGGACCTCCCTACATCTAAGGGTCCTGTGCATTTCTTCTGGAAATGGCTCTCAGAATGCGATCAGAGCAAAGACACACAGGTCCAACGATTTTACAGCTGGACATAGTCATCCTGGAAATATTTCCCACCTCTGCTTTTATTTTTGCCGTAGAGACATAGGCATTAGTGGCATGATAGAGTGAAACCCTAGATATAAAAAAGCAAAAATACAGGTGTAGGAGATGGGGACAAAAGAAGGATAGGAAGGAGAGAATAACCAGGAAACTAAACAACACTAGCTGAATTAAAGATGCAACTAGTGAAACTTTAGGAAAGGTCTGCTCCCAAAGGCCAATCATCAAAGAAATAGTCCCTAGACTCATGTCTCCCTCTCCATCTGTACTCTATGCACGACTATCTGCCTACCTGTGGGACTCTATCTGCATTAACAACTTAAGTTTCTGAGCCGTAGTCTGGCAGCAGGCTGGAATTTCTCCCTTCCCCATGTGCTGGGAAGAGCAACTTCTCTCTCCCTCACAGAATTAGGGTGAAGGCTGGAAAGGGGCACTGAGAAGGCAGAGATCACCATCTTTCTGCAACCTGGGGTGCATCTAATGCATACAATGCATCCTGCAGTGCTGGAGAGCACTGAACTTGTGCTGGATGAACTGCTACGTCAGCTCCAGAAACACGCTATATTTTCTCAGCAGAATGGGTATCAGCATGTTCCACCAACACCCACAGTTGTTGCTGCCACTTAGCAGGGCTGCCTTAAGGCCCTGTCCCAGAATGACTGCATGCTGCATGCTCATGGAGACTGGACTTCTGGCACAAGCCATGTGTAATGCTGTTTCACTGTGCATTACACAGGCACGGTCACGCTGCTCATGAATATCACTTAACAGTGCACATCATTCAGCACACCCACAATAAATGCTGTGAGACCTCTCCAGCATGGTCAAAGTATCCAACAGAATGCACACTGAAGACTGCCCCTCAGCTAGGGCCCAGGGCCAGACCCCCTGAGCTCATGCTTGGCATTCACTGTCATTATTCTGTTCAGAAAATGACCTCTTAGCAGTGACATGCCTCCTAGGGTCACTCCTACCTCTGTGGTGGTGCGTGGTGGTGGTGAGACCTGTGTTGAGGTGAATGGACCACAGGTTGAGGAAGAAAAGATGTGTGGACCAGAGGGGGGTCACACCCACCTCTCTGTCAGTGTCACCATACTGCAAATATAATGTCTAAAAAAAGTTGCCTGAAAAGAGCAAAGAAGACTGAAGGAAGAGTGTGAACGTGGAGGCAGTTGCAATTCTTCATTTATCCTCTTCCCAAGAGCAAGACCAATGGCCACAGTTCTGACAAGAACAGGAGACAGGCTTAGCTAGCAAGTCAGATAAAAATTGACAATGTTAACTGTTGGACTTGATGATCTTACAGGTCTTTTTCAAACTAAATGATTCTACAATTCTATGAAAATATGGCAGGGTCTGTATGCAATTTCTGTAAAGGCTCTTAACTAAAGCAGTGACTGTATTTATTCTTTGTCAGCTGGCCAGGTACACATTGTGGCCTTTCAATAGTTTCAGTTTTTGTGGTCCAGGAGTCTCAGAATGAGCATATTGTGTTCCTGGTCCAGCATGGGGATGCTCTGCCTGGCCCCACAGCCATAGCCACCTTGAGCAGCTGAGACACTGCTTCGGGGCATCTCATCTGGCCCTATTGAATCTCCTTTTCTTTTTCACATGCTATTTGTGTTTTCCTGGCTTGTAAGAGCACCATGGTGTCACCTTTTAGCAGTGTGAGTGGAGCAGCCCTTCTACTCCCCTCCCGGTGTCCTGCTCACAGAAACTGAAACAAACAGCAGGAGGAAAATCGGTGGCTGCATTTCAGAATTCTGTGAGTTAGAACGTTGTGCCATTCTGTGGAATGAAACGTGCCGGTGTGGGGGGAAAGGAAGCATTGTTTAGTTTTCCATGTGCTTTAGTGCACAACAACTGAGTGTGCTACTCAACATCTGCTAGTGATATTTAATGTAACTTCTGAAAGTGTGAGTTTAGGTACTATCAAAGGGATGGTTCTGATCCTGGAAACCTCTTAAATGCATAGCCCTGACATACATTAATTGCTTTCATTCAAGTAAGAAGATTATTCCTTTATCATCAGGTAATTGATTTAGAAGTGTTTCACCGTATGTTTACATTTGATACAAATTGGTACGACCAAGAATTTAATAATTTAATAGATTTAGTCATTTAATAAAATCTGGTGGTCCTTGCATTACACTAACACCTGATGACATTTATGCATTTCTTTCTTGGGGAGGAGCTGCACAACTCTGTGTGCAGGAAGACCATTTCAGGGACTTTAGCCTCTTTTTTCACCAAAGGCTTTGAAAGGGTTTATTGTATGTGAAAGGTAGACCACTGGGCTGTGCATGCACATGAAGAGCAAATATTCACAATGCACACTTTTTTACCGAATATATCAGTATAGTCTGTACTGTATATGTCTTTGTGGCATTGTCTTTGCAGCATGGTCCATATATAGGTTTTCTGTGTTTTATGGACTCTTTAGTGAAGCTGCCTGTTCATCATCAGCCTGCCCTGCTGTTTTTTGCTGTTATTGTCTACCTGGTAGATGCTGGTGAAGATAGTCTCTGAGAAAATAAGAAACTTTTAGACCAGTTGCGGAGACGAAAATCTGCCAAATATCCAAAGTGCCTTTTAAAAACCAAATTCTAAAAAAAGCTTTTTACATTTTCATCTTATTGAAGTGACCAGAAGGGTGATGCAATAAAATATACTGCATTTAGCCTTGTTGTTGTAAACCAGCTTCTATTGATATGCAAGAATGTGTGAGAAGTCTTCCATTTGACTTTGCCTGTATCTTGGGGTCATTTGCAGTATTAAGCAATCTTAGAGGTGGTCTTTAGCAATAGATTTTAAAAGTGACAAAGTAAAAATGCTCTGTAAATATATTACCAGTGGAAAATGCCTTTCTGAGCAAAAGTTTATTGCATTTTCTAGTTTGAGGTCTCATTTAGGGTTGATGACATTCATACCTTTACAAGCAGTTCTATCAGGTTCTCAGTCAATGATAATGGTTAAGGATACTTGTGCTGGAAATGTCTTTGACCTATATTCAATTTGCAAATAATTTTTATGGTTTCAGAGAAGCATACTTATTGCTCTAAAGGATGCACAACCATGGATTTCAGCTCCTTATACTTTTGCTTAATAAAGTGTTATTTTTTCTCTTGGTATGTATGTAAAGGTGACATAATTTTAAGTTTATAGCAAATTTGCTTATGACTATGAATCTTTCTCTATATGTTCTACACTTATTTCTCCAGTGATCCTTTAACTATTCATAAATTTGTTAGGTCCCAAAGCAACATATATCATACTTGTAACTCTGGAGTTACCAAGCTCTTCAGTGCCTCATAGCAGCTGATAAAGGGCATTATAATGTTGAGGGAAGCTGTAGAAACACAGCTTCAATTCAGCAAAGTGTAACTTTCTTGTACTTGGATGAAAAGATGCCTTCCCCTTCTCCACCATTGCCATCTTCCCTTAAAAATTGTTATAAACAACTCTTACTACTTTGTATAATTCCTATTTTTAAATCAGCCATCTTCTGTTCCTCCTCCCCCCACCACCACAAATATGTTACTCAGCCTTTGAGACAATAGCTGTAATTTGGCTATAATTAGAATCTGATCAGAGCAGGGAGAAAATACAAAAAAAAAAATCATCAGATTCCAGAAATGTGATACCATAGGCCAGATACCACTTGCTTTGCTAATGAAAGCTGACTTGCATAAGTTGCATAAATATAATTTTAATCAAAAGGGAAAAAAAATCTAATACTATCAGCTGTTACAGAGCCTAAAAAGAGAAAAAAAAGCTGAGGCCTTTAAGTAAAAAAAAAAATCTTCAAAGGCATATAAAGTATTTTGATTTAATCCTGCTGACATCTGCCTGTTTTGAACCCAAAAACAGCCTAATGTTTATCTAATAGTCTTAGTGCATTTTGTAATTAAACTAATTAAGGAAAACATCTTACAGCTTTTCCCTGGAAAGGCCTTCCCCCCTTCTCACTCTCATAACAGAAACTGAAAATAATCTCTTTTGTTTCCAGGGCAGATAAAATGAATTCCTTCTTATAGGCATATTCTCCAGCAAAACCCTTTTAATATTGGAGACTCAAAAAGCAATTGAGTCCTATCCAGAGGAGCAGAAATTGCTCTCCCCTGAAACCTTTTTCTACAGAAGGAAAGTTTTTGATCTCAGGAGCTCTGCTTCCCCCCACTCTCGGCTTCCAAAGTCCATAAAAATGCTTCTAAGCAAAATTAGCTTCCAAGTGCACAAAATTGCAATATATCATTTAAATCATGACTTTTATAGCATCCTTTTTTAGTACTGGAAAGGGGAAACCCATGAAAGGGTGTGAAGACATTCTAGGCTTTGAAGATGGTTAGAGATATGATGGCATTTTCAGCACACCTTCTCATTGCCATGAAATGAAAAGTGCTTAGTTGATTAGCAGGCTGATCCAACAGAGTGAACTACAATTAAAGTCAGTGGTAGTTTTGCCAGAGTAAAAATTGCATGAACAGCCATCCAGGGACTTCTTAACTACTTTCTCAGAACTGGAACGGAATTTCTGTTTTTTTTCCCTAGTGCTCCATCTACCTTTCTTCTTTCTTACAGCTACTCCTGCTTAAGACTCGATAAATTCTGCTATTAAATATCTTATATCACCCTTATATATCTAAATAAAACCAAGTTTGCAAAGAGCATGAGCATTTTGGTCTAAAGGTTGTATCTATTTTCACATTTGAGCATGCTGAGACTTTGAAATTCTGTCTCTGCTTCATGAACAAGTCCAGAATTACTTTGTGTGAGAAATGTGGTATACTGAAATAGCACATATTGTGTTAACACCTAGGCAGCACTGATATTAAATGTTACTGATATGAATCGTGTATCTAGCTCTAGCTCACATGTGTCTGTAAGCAACCAGGATAGCGTGACTTCTAAAACCACAAATTTTCTGAGACATCTGCAGGTGGCACCTTAGATGGTGTTAGGGACCTCTGCAGCAGTCTGCTCTCACTGGACTCCGTGACAGAATTTCTATGGCCCTCATGGCAACATGCCTTGGTAAATACATATAACCTATTAACGTGGGCCCATGCCTGTTCTTGAGAAGCAGGATTCCCTTGCTCACCTGGGAAACCCATAGGCTGCAAGTCAGGAATTGTGTCACGCCTTTTGCTCTGTAAGATCTGCTCTGCTGAGTGGAGAAGACATAGAAGGACCCAGTATTCACCCATTCTGACTTTGAAGGGATGGGGGTAAGACCCCTAATGAATATCAATGTCTCTTCAAGGAATAAATAGCTTGTTCCCCCCAGGAAACAGATAGGTACATTGCATTAAGGGATGCAAAGGGCAGTACATTTTGAAAACAAGTGTGAAAAATGTCAATTGCTATTTCCAAGATTTTTTCAGTAATATCCCTAGAACTTAATACTGTATCCCCACACACAGCCTGTTCCCTTCCAAAAACATATGGCCATGATCGTGATTTCATGATTTTCAACAGAGTGTTTGACATGCAGTTGTTTTGTACATTGTGCAAGTGAATGGAAATGACATTGCTAACATTATCACACTTTAGAATTTCAATGGCCAGATCAGGTGCAAGGGCTGAGGATTGCTCCTGCCAGCTTCAGCTGATCTCCTCAGTGTCAGAAGTAAATCAGGTTCAAAATGTCTTTGTGTAAATATAATACAAACCAACAAAATTACCAACAAACCCCCCTCTCTAGCAATGTTTTCACTTATTGTTTCAGCCAGAGAAACCAGCTACAAACAGGAGTTGAATTTCTAGACACTGCCAAATGTCTGTGCTCAGCAGAGATATTTTAATTAGTCAAGAGGAGCCTTTTCACTTGGCCAAAGCAAAACAGTAACCAAACCAACATTTTAAAAAATGGGACATCATGTCTGTCATTGCTCTGGCAATTAGCAGTATTTTGTGCATGCATCTCTCTTCTTCACTAATGATATTATCTATTGGTAGTGTTAATGCTTTTTAAGTGAAGCCTATGAACAGCAAATGTCAGCTAGACTGGGAACAGTTCAGAGTGAAGGTGTGATTTTACTGATCAAGTTCATTGGATAGTGGCATATAAAAGTTTTATGTTTCTCCTTCTGTTGCTAGAGTCCTCTCTGCCTTCTTGGCTGTTAATTACATCTCCTGGTTTCTATTCTTCTTTTCTTCTCTCCTTGCGTTTCTAATGTTGTCAAACTGATTAGCCACTAAATTACATTGCATTCAGGTAACAAGATCTTTGTTATTGATTTGCTCTGAAGGCTTTCTTTGACAGACAGACTGGCAGAATCCTTCATCCAGGTTAGAGAATAATCTATTTGAAGGATTCTTCCAGATGTCACTACTATAGCAACAGCTTCTATAGTGTTAATGCTGATATTAAATAGGGTTCAGCCCTGCATTACCATCTAGCCATATGGCTCTGTTTTTTTAAACTTGAAAATGAGTTTGCTGCTTCTTCCATAGGGAGAGCTGCCTGTCTGTACCTTCTCATTATTTCCACTACCGACTCCTTTATCACTTCCAAAATCAGATTGTAAACCTCTCAGAAGACCATTAAGAAGGAACTCAAATTCTTTTTTTTTATCTGTAGATCTGATGAGTCTTCCTCAGCAAATTATGGAAATCTGTGAGATTGTATAATTATCTTCTTCTTTAACTTGGTATATCAGACATTTTCTGTTTGCTGTCAGTTGCTTTCTTTCCTAGGTAGGCTGACTTGTGTCCATTTCATTTGCTCTCATCTCCTATTTACAGGAATCCCAACCCAACTTCCTTTGTCTTCTGATTTCCAGAAACTTCCTAAATTTCCAGGATATCTGATACTCCTGGAGACCCAGGTCTCCTCCCCCTGCTGGTAGAAATCTTCTGGGTAGATCATTTCCCCACTGAATGTGGCTGCCTTCAGTCTTTTTTCTTCCTTTTGCTTGCAGTATGAGAGATAAGATTTAGCCAGCCTGTGCATGCTGTGACCCCATTTTTTATTTCAAGCAGACTCACTAAATGCACCACAGCATCAGCCCTGAAGATCACCAAGGCCTCCTCTCTGACCCCAACTCACAAAGTGAGGAAACCCCACCAAACACGATGGAAGCAGCAGAGCTGGTTTGGATGCCACTGTGGAGGGCTGTGGGATGAGCAGTGGCCAAGGACCAGGGGAAGGGGGTGTGAGGGAGTGGGGCAAGGCATAAGCTGGGTGGGAGGACCCTGTGTGACTGCGGGCAGCCTGGTGTGGAAGAGGAAATGCAATTCCTCAGCCAGGCTCCTGGGACATGGACAAGAATCCAGTGGTGGGAGTCACCTGAGATCATGCTGCAGGATGCATGGAAGGCTTTTTGTTCCCACAAAGCATTGCCCATAAAGCATTGCCCAATTAGTGAGATACTTTACAAACAGAGTTAAAAAGGACAGGAAGGATGGTCTTGTAATTATGGGATTCAGTGGCAAATCAGGAAATCTGGGTTTAATAACCAACTGTGACACAGATTTCCTGTGTGACCTTCTCCGGATCACTTCTTACTCATCCTGTGACTCAAGTCCCAGTTCGAAATACGGGGCAACAACACTTCTTTTCTCACACCTTTTATCTGTCTTGTCCATTTGGGCAGCTCTTCCCATGGGTAAGGAGTTTCCTCCAGCTACATGCAGCACCTTTCCCCAAAGAGGTCACTTTTGGTTTGGTTCACTCCTCACAAATGAAAGTACTTTGCTGTTACTTCAGTTCATGCCGATTTTTATGGATCTGGCAAGACTAATTATAGAATCATAGAGTCACAGAATCATAGAATGGTTTGGGTTGGAAGGGACCTTAAAGACCATCTAGTTCCAGCTCTCTGTTATGGGCAGGGACAGCTTCCACTAGACCAGGTTTCTCAGAGCCCCATCCAACATGGCCTTGAACACTTCCAGAGATGCGACATCCACAACTTCTCTGGACTACCTTTTCCAGGACCTCACCACCCTCACAGTAAAAAATTTCCTCCCGATACTTAATCTGCACCTACTCTCTTCCAGTTTAAAGTGCTTCCCCCTTGTCCTGTCTCTACATGCCCTTGTAAATAATCTCTCTCCACCCTGAATATGCTTCTTTCAGGTATTGCAAGGCTGCAATCGGGGCATCCCAAAGATGTCTTTTCTCTTTCCCTGAGTAGATATTTTGATGATATACTTCATGGCCATTTAACTATGAGGAGCCCCTTTTCATCTGAAATAACTGTATTTTTCTCAGAAGAGAAATTCAAGTGCAGTAATAAGAGAGGTGATCCCACTGATATATCACTAAGTAAAATCTGACATGCAGCTATAATGAAAACATGAGGCAGTTTAATAATGAAAAATGTATTGCCCTGAGCTAATGGCTGAAAAATGTTTAGTGAAGGATTACACTGAAGTAAAAAACCACAAGAAAGACATTCAGATAGATTAAACATTGGGAATTCATTTGTATGTCCAGACAATCTATGGTCTGTAATGTACTTTTATAGTATGACAGGATGCAAAGGAATAATTTTTCAAAAGACTTATTATCCTTCTGGTAGGACTTCTGTAGCCTTCATCAAGCACTGTGGACTTTGAAACTCCTGTGTGTCCCTGAGTCCTTTGGTGCCATACCCACTGAGGGCTGCGCAGCGAGCAAGAGTCCAAGGCTGCCTGAGGGAGAAGAAAATGATAGCTATACCCAGGGGATGAACTGAATATTAGTGGAAGACTTTGTGAGACCAAACTGAATTGATTAGTGGGTGAATCCCTGCACAAAGTAGTGCAGTGGAACTGGTGAAGATGGGCCTGGGCTGAAATGCTGAATGTGCATTGAACACGCCCCATAGAGACACAAAACATGGTTTGTTTACTGAAAATCTTGGTTCATGCTCTTTAACCTGCCTCGAGGCATGGCACATTAACTTACTGTATCTTTGGGACTTTTAAAGAGACTCCAGAGAAAGAGTCCTGCTCAGCCTCAGCCCTTTCTCTCCTCTGGCAGCAGTCTTGGTTTGCTTCATATCTTCTGAAGAGTAAGCATTACACTTCACTGCAGGCTTTCATAAATGTTCTCTCTGGAAGCTCTGCTTATTTTTTCCCTGCTCCTGACCAGCCTCATTTTGCCAGCTATACACAGTGCAGGGATGTGCAAATTGTTGTTTCGCCTGAAACTGAAGGGTACCTGCTCAGTGCCAGCTTTGAGGACGACTCTTCTATCCAGTCCTTGATCTTTTATATCTTGCTGTTTCTTTTCATTTCTGTCATACCCTTGAGATTTTGTTTTTCCTTTCCCATCACAAATGACTCAATTTAAAAAAAAAACTTTTGCCCAGCAGTAAGCAGTGTTGGTTGGACTATGAGGAGGGTGGTGCTTTCACACTATTGGAGAGGGTCCCGTGGAGGGTAGGGCCAATGGGACCAGCTCTGGAGAGTTGTGATCAGCTTTTATGGGTAAGAGAAGAGACCTGAGATGGGAGGGCCTGCCAATGAGGCTTTTGTCTCAACCCTTCTTTTGCCTGCCATGGGGTGTGTCAGATCCCGGGCTGGCATGACTCCAGATCTCAGGAGGCCAGGCTGGGAACAGTCTGATATTCCTCATTTGCTGATTATGGCTTAGAGCCATTTCTTCCCTGCACTGAGCACTTCCTTGCACGTTAGCATTATGAACTATTAACTGCTAAACTATCTCTAACAACGTTGCTGCCCACCACTTAGGCACATCTGTTGCGCCTTAACCCACCTGAGTGGCCAAGTCCAAACCTTTCCACAGTTGGGGCCAGCTTCTTTATGCTTTTGTTGTCTGATTTTGTGGTCTGGGATTAACTCTTGTCTTGCCTTCACATTTTAAAAAGGCGATGTCTTTGCAGGAGTCACGATCTCTAATGCTTTCAAAATGTGCCCACCAAGTTTTTATTTGAGGAGCACAGTGAGCAGTGAAGATGCTTCATATTACCAAATTACTGGGAGCTTTGTAAACAATTTTCTGTACAATTTTCTGCTCTGTTTTCTACTGTAGTTTCCCATTGTCTTTTTTGCTTTTTAAAATTTGTAAGGTTTATTTTAAGAAAACTGCTCCCAGAGCATAAAAATCAACATAAAATCTTTTAAGAGCTAGTTTACATTGACCAGCTGTCACGGAAACAGAGAAATGTGTGGGATAGTGGTCGACAACATGTGTACAGAGGAAGGTAGGCATTTTAGAGTTGTTAAATCCTATTGCTAAGCCCAGGGCTTAACAGGCTTCACATTTTTTTGCTCCAGGGTACCATGGTACAGTGAAAGCAAGTCGATGGGCTCCATTAGCATGAATGATAGCTTCCTTCTACACACAAGTCAATTTGCAGGTAACTTTTTTTTCACGCTGTCAAGAGATAAAGGAAGCCTTTCTGAAAGTGTCCCGGTGCTGATCTTAGGGCAAGGAAGGGTCTCAGTTCAGTCAAAGCAAATGTTTGCTGACATTGTTCAGCTATTTTGGAAACTGTTAACCATTGTTTTCAGCTTGACAAAATTAATAAGTGGATTCCCCGAATCTGAACATTAATCTCTGTCATCACCAGCTTAACTTCTTTAAGCTTCAGGAGTGTTTTTTGTTAAATTCTTACTTGCACTTAGTTAGTAAAAGGACTTGTGTCCTTCACAAACCTCTATTCACATAGTAAATGCTGCGTGCATTTCTTGAAACTAGTTTTTTAAAGATATGGGTGCTTTTGTAAGTTCTCCTTGCAGCCTTGTGCTTGCTTCCTTTGCTATTTGGTTCAGTTGGGTCTTTTGCCAATGAATGAAGTGGGACAAATGGGAGGACATTCAAAAAAATAGACTGTAAAAGAAAGCAGTGTATGTGTTAGGCTGTGGAAATCTAAAGAAGACATTATTAGGGCCAGGCTTAGAATACTTGAAGGATTAGATCCCAAGACAGCATGGATGTTACATGCAGCATATTCTAGCTATTAGGCAATACTTGATGTCACTGTTTGCACTTTTAAGGAGGAATTTCACCTGCATGCTCTAATGCATCAGAAGAGTTAAAACACACATAAATTACTGCCTAAAAAGGCCACATGTGAAAACTCTCAAGTGGCAACACTGCTGTAAATATTTATGCTGCAGTTAGGCACCTGCATACAACGTGCCCACAATTCTTTAACAAGCTGTGGTTAGATTAGGTGTTATGGAAATAGCAAAAATGTAAATAAGATAAATTGTCATAAGACTGATCCAGAAAGTGAGTGCAGGCTCAGTGGTGAATTTTCAGTGCTTCCCAAGATAGAGAAGGAAAAAAAAAACAGTGGTGGTGTGGTCAGACCAGACCATCAGTTTGTGGCTGATCTTTGCTTGTTTTCCCTCAAAAACTTTCAGGTTCCTGGAGGTAGCTTTGTGTTGCTCCTTTCTTTGCAGCTCTGCATGGAGCAGTTGACGGTATTGATTTAAGCAAGGAGAGTTAACAGGGCTCCTGATACTATCACTCAGGCTGTCTGCATCTTCTGTTTCCTGGGGTTTCACCCCCTAGGGCTTAATGTCATTAAAATTGCTGAAAATACTACAAATAACAAGCTAGCAGCACTTTCCAAAGACTGATGAGATTGCCTGGCAGCTTGTACAGATCAGAGTGAAACTCTGGCCCCATGAAGTCAGTGTTAACATCCTGCTAACTTCAAGAAGGTAAGATTTTTATTCTTCATATGTATCTGTCTGCTAGAGCATGCCACTGCTGCCCCTTCGTGCTCTTTCATTTTCCATTTCGTTACTGAAAGGAAACCTAGCCCCAGTTCACAAGGTACCAGGAACTAGAAGTGTACAAGGAAATTGGCAGGAACTGACTTTTGGTTTATGGGCAGACGGTCTGCATTTGTAATGAAGCTTCTTCTTTTTACAAGAACCTCCATGGCTTTGTAAAAATTCTGTTCTGTCTCCAAGGACATCATGGCTCTGTCTCATTTATGGGCATGGTGCAGCATGCCTTATTCACCCAGCAGTGTTTGCCATAGCCAGACATAACCTTTAATATTAATTTATTTCGGGGAGATAATACAACAAGCTCTGCAGTGGCTTACTAAAGAAGGAGAATTCTGATGAACCATGTCTCTGAAGAAAGTGTTTGCTTACATCTTTGACCTGCAAGGTGCTGGAGGCTAGGAGAGTATTATGGTTGGGAAAATGTACCAGGAAAACATTGCTGTAGTTTTCCTTGTTTTGTACCCCTCCAGAGTTATCTGCTTTTGGCCCCTGTCCCAATGGTTTTGGGTTTGTTTTTTTGTTTGGTTGTTGGGGTTTGGTTTTTTTTTTTTCAGTATAGGTATGGGAAGCAGCCATCCCCAACAGAAGCTAAAACAAAACAAAACAAAACAAAAACAAAACAAAAATAACAACAACAACAACAAAATTTAAAACAACATGCACAGAGGGAGGAGAGGTGAAGAGAAGACACTGGGGAGGAAAAATACCTAGGTGATCACAAATTATAAGCAGAGATCTAGAGGAGAGACTGTGCATTGAAAACAGAGAAACATAACAGGGGGCACTTGGCAGGGCAGCCCAGCTGCCCTCATTCCTCGCTTGAGGCACCCAGGGAGCTGCCAGATGGTGACCAGGGGTATCCTGCAAGGAGATGTGGCAGGTCCAAGCATTGCAAACAGGTCCTACCATCCCTGACTGCCACATTTTCCAGGCACACAGAGCTAATTCAGTGTGTGATGTCCTGCTGATGCTCCTGCCTTCTTCTGGTGAGGAGAGCTCTTAGCACACTGTGTCTGGGTGGAATGGGTTGGTGAGGCAGTGGAGTGAGGGCAAGGACTCATAACAATGTCATCAAGGTGTGCAAAGCAGTCTCTCTGGACATCATCTTTTCTTGTAGAGCAGCATGGGAGAGGCACCTGGCAGGGCTCATAAACTGGCAAGCCAGCAGTAGATGGGAATGCTTTGGAAGGGCTGAGGCTGCCGGCAGCATAGACTGCTGAAGTACAAGCTCTAATCTGCTGCAGTCCTGCCTTTAAAGCAGTTTTGCTTTACTCTGAGGCAGGGAATAGTTTGCACCTCTGTTTCTAATGCCTTTCGTGGCACCACTCCCGTGGTATCCCGGGAGAGCAGATTAGATCAGTCTGTTTCCAAGTGTCCAACATTCTCTTTTTCTGAACCACAGAGGATCTAAGGAAAACCAAAATCAAACAGAGCTGATCAATGGCTATCATGGCTGAAAGATGGACTCAAAGAGAGGGTTAGAGACTGGGCTACCTTTTCTGATCCATACCATTTGGACTCTGAGACACTGTATCTTGTGCAAGAAATTTATTCTCAGCACCAGCTTCCTGGGAAAATAATAAACACACTGTGCAGTAAGAAAGCTCATGTATAACTTCTGAGGCTAAAAGTGGCATTCATGGTATTAGAGGTCTCTACAACATATTTTTGACTAATTGACTTAGCATTTTTGAAAACAAAGCCATGTCCTTTATGAAAAGAAATGCTAGTTCACCTGTGCCTTCTGTCTGCCTGATGAGGTTTAATTATCAGTTTTAGTGGGGCTTCTCTCTAGCCAAGTGTGGGACAAGAATGAAGAAAACCTTCCTTAGATGCAAACTGCTGCAGCTGCTTGGATTTTTCTGGCAACTCCATGTTGTGGGAGAGGACTCCATACCCCTCAGGGTGTCAGTCATTATAGGAGAGGCAACGGAAGGTCTGCACTGGTGGAGGAAAGGTCACTGAAAAGATGGACAGTTAATGCAGATGGATATCCTCTTTTCAGTGTTTTTCTGAAGATCTTTACAGGTATTATAGACAATGAGCTGTCAACCTAATGGCAAGCCATTGCTAGATTGAAAGCTGGGGCTGGATCCACCTTCCTCCCTTCTCCATTGCTCCTTCTGTCCTCTCCTGCATCCACCTCTGCTTCCTCAGGCACTGGGTACCTGGTTCCTTGCAGTGTGATAAGAGTTAGATGGGCTTAGCTTCTTTGGCAGGTTTGTTGCTTCAGAAAGATCTCAGAGAACTAATTTGGGAGGAGCTGAACTGTAATCCACCAGAAAGAACGGACTTTGCTGCTCTCATCACTCCCCACACTGGGCTGACTGAGGAGTCTGACAGGCTGTGAGAGAAAAATCCCCTCACTGAACCATATATATATACATATATACACACACACACACACACACACATATACGCACATATATATATACACTCACATCTATACATATATATACACACATATACATATATATATATATATAAATATATACTGTTAGCTATCATCTTTCCATGCAGCATTTTGCTTAAGGAAACATGACTGAATACCTCACAGCCTGTGTTACCTGGGTCTCAGCCTGGGTCTCAGGAATTAGCAGAATGTCCCTACTCTGTCTCTTTAGGGAATTTGTCTGTCCTCCATCTCTTGCACAGGAGGCAATGTTCTTGTACCCAGGGGGGGCCATCTCTCCACCCATTTCTCTCTGTTGCATGGGATACCTCACAGAGGTGCACTGTCCATTCCCATGCCTAGCATAGGGATGATCTGAATTACCCAGTGTCCACGATCCTGCTCATCCTAACCTTAAATCCAAGGCAAGTCAGACTCAGCCTGGTGGGAGGACACGAGACCACTCACTTGGCTGCTCACCTGCATCCTGCTTACCTGCACTGAGTGATACACATGTTATTTTTCTCAGGTTATTCAAATGAGATCATTATGGGAATATTCCTCTCCCCTACAAAGCTCCTGAGCAATTTGAATTTCAGTTGGAAAGGAAGTTATTAAAATGTGAAGATTAGAACTGACCTAATTCTTACAGGAAAACTTAAACAAAAGCCTGAAACTTTGCCCATTCTGCACAGTTGAGGCTCAGTAACTAAACAGATGCTTGTGTGACCAAGGGGTGTATGAGCCCCTGAACTAAGAAATGGAGCCATGTCAGAATTTAAGTCTGTCAACTTCTATAAATGTGATTTAAATGACAAAATCCACTGTCTTCAAGAAACTTTTGGAAGAAAGTAAAATGGTGTAAAATATTTGTTTAAGGCTCCTCAGACTTATCCTTTCTCTGAAGTATTTTCTTCTTTGAAATTTTAAAATAGAACAAGTTATTATTAAGGCTGATCTGCATGTACATTGAATGAAGAATATACTCCAAATAGTTCTTTATTAAAAAAGCGCTAAAAATACTTAAGTTCTCTTTATCTTCCTCAGCCTCTCAGACAACTTTGTATGAGAGAATATAATTTACAGACTGCTGTAAATATAAGATCTTTGTGAAGATCTTTGCTTGGATCTTTGGCTTCAAATCAACAAAAGAAAAAAACAAGAAAACAAATAAGCTTAGTCTGTCTGCCTGATTATCTAGGCACCTATCTGGGTTTTATAATCTTGTTAGTACCTGAGTATGCTCTACCTGAAATCAGCAGCAACAGCATAGTCTCTGCTGAATTCTCTCTCTCCATACTCGGTGTGGTTTTCATATTCCTGTGACTTCACCAGTAAATTCCTCTCTTTTTCTCTCTCAAATTTTGGAGAGTAATGGATTACTGGAATATGGGAGGATATTTGATCCAAGTTGTTTCTTTCTGGTGAGAAGGCATTTCTAAAAAGAGAGATGTTGCTGTGTTTCCTGAAGAGACAATCTCTGGACTCACTCAGCTGATGTCCTCCGGACTCTGCACTGTGGGATCCTGTGGCTGGGGCTTGCATTGTTTCCTCTTCCCCCAGCTCTGCTCAGGCTGTACCTGTCCCCTGGCAGCCACAGAACTCCAGTCAGGCAATGTTGCACAACAAGACCTCAGTCAGAAAACTAGGAACTCACCATCTCATCTCACATATGCTTAAGAGGTTCCAGAAGTTTAAATGAGTGTTTGGAAGTACTATATTATACCTGTAAATTTAGAGTCTCTTAAATACCTTTCTCCCTCTTAAAAACCTCCTGAAACAATTTATCTCTTATATTTATACTACTGACTTGGACTCTTTATTGAATAATAATGTTTCAGCTTACATGGAGCTTTAAGTCATTTTTCAGTATGTCTATAATCCAGCTCTGAGGTAAACAGGCTCAATTCTCTAGAAACAACTGTGCTGGAAAGAAAAAAAAGTACATCTCTTGTCTTTGTTCTGGTAAATTGGAGTGATTCATGCCTCTTCTGAGTGGTCTTGATATGTGTTCAAAGTAAGTTTGAAGTAACACACTTCAAGGTATTTCAGAAGGGAACACAGGAACATTAGAATTCTTCTATTCCTTACAGGTATTATCTCCAGCAAGAGAAACTAGTCCCTGTATAGGAGATTAGAAGTCCCCTCCTCCTTTAATGAGCCCTCTTGCTGTTATCCCTTTACCTGTGTGACAATAACTTTATCTTAGCTTGTTTAGTATGGAATTCTGGGATTCTTTTCTGGGTCACTTTCACCACCATCTGGTAATTATTTTGGCTGTGTTTAGGCAGAGGGTATCTACACAACTCACATTTCTGCTCTCTTGCACTCACTGCTGAGCAAAGCACAAACACAAATAACTTTCAGGATTTGGTTTGACAGGTCCAATCCTAAAGAGAACACAGTTGACTACAGGTTAAATAGCACAACACCTGCTAATATCTGACTTCCCAATCCCTGGGTGAGTGCCTTGTGTTACCTGTTGAGTCCTTGAGGTGAATTTGGCATTTCAGAGTAGGTTTCACCTCCTGCAGATATCCTGCCCACAACTGCCTGATGTTAGCCAAGGGAACAGCTTGTACATTGTGGTTTCTGGTCCTCCAGCATCCAACTTGGGTGATAACTGCCTTCCCTTGCTCTGGATCTGTCACTGTGCAAAATGGTGATGACCCATGCACCTGAGAATGGCCCTTTTCCTTTGCAGCTCAGCAGGAGAATTGAGCTGTCTCACTTCAGTGCTGTGGGTACCTGTAAGGGCCCTCACCCCAGAGTCTTCCTAGTGTACTTCTCTACCAGTGAGCGTGAAGTAGTCCTGAGACCAGGATCAAGAGCCTAGAGCTTTTGCTTCCTGACTCTGCCATGTTACCTCCTGTTTGGGAAGCCAGCTTGGCTCCCTTTGTGGGGTAGGCATGAAGTTCCTCAGCTTTCTGTGTCAGGACAACCTTGGCATTGCACACAGGTCTGGAGCGAAAAACCTCAAAACCTTTTGGCCAGTAAAGACCTTCTGGGGTTTTGATGGCAGCTGAACAAGGTCTTCCAGTGTGGTGGGTGTGCATATGCCCAAGGAGTGGAGAGAGCTGACAGAACAGCTCAGAGCCACTGCTGGGGAAGGTCTCCCTCTGCCCCTCCCCATGCCCACTGCTTCCCATCTCCACCTGTATGCTCCTTCAGCTTGTTTTGTGCCACTTGTCAGTCTCTGAGGATGTTGGCCCGCAGCTTGGCTAAATGCTGGGAGATGGAAGGAATGGTGACTTCAGTCCTATCCCCATCTCCTAATGCCCATTAAGGGCCTTTGGAGTTGGTTCAAGAATCCCCACAAAAAACCCCAAACCCATTGAAAACTGACTAGTGGTCCAACCTACATAGCACCCAAGGCATTTTATCTGGAATTATTCTCCCATCTGGCCCTTCTGGAGACCAGGGCTTGGGGAGGGCTGGTTCAGTCTCCACCAGTGTCTGGTGAGTCAAATTCCTGTTTGATAGTGATCAGAATTGTTCTGCACAGTATTATGAAACTTCCCCATCACAAATGAGTTGTAATGATCTGTGCTAGCTGAGATTTTGCCTTTTATTCCTCTCTCAAGTTACATGGAAAAATCAATTTGTTAATAACATCATAGTTCCTAGAATATAAGGGTGCGTCCCGCATCTGGTAACCTCTGCTGTGGAAAGAAGAGGAGCAGGACAGTGTGCAAGTCAGGACTGGAGAGACCTGGCAGGGCTGTGGGGATCTGGAACAACTTGCAGTGCATCTGCAGGCACACTACACATGTGGAGCAGCCCTCAGAAAAAAACCCCAGGTTGTTAATATGCTATATGGAGAGATAATTTAAAAGCCTGCCCATAAAGAGAACAGCATTATTCCCAGAGCAGTAAAAGGCATTCCCAATTGTGCTAGTTCTTGTTTCTCCCACAGCATGCCTCAAGCTCAAGCACTGGAGAGGTGATTATATGTGCATGTACCTCTTAGGTCTGCCCTGGTTCAGGGCCTCCCCCTCCACCACGAGTGTCTGAAGCCATGATTAGCCACCTACTTATGCAGAGGTTAAAATCTGGCCTTTAACCTCTTTCCTTTTTAGTTAAGCTTCCTGTGAAATGGGTTTAACAAATATAAATGGCACGTTATTTAGAGTAATACTTTTAATGAGGTGACTAATAAGTGTAAACAGGTACTTAGCTGTTAGCATAGGTGTATCTGTTTAACCCAACTTATTTTTACCCAAGGAGTTTTTCACTTCTGCAGTATTGCCAGGTTGTCAAGTCCTCACTACCAAAGATCTCCCTGCTAGTAAGAAGCCTGATGCTGTAAGAGGAATTGGGCAGTTCAGGTCAGTGTGTCAGGACGTGAGAGAATTAACGCTACCACGAGGCTTCTTCAACAAGCTCTTCTAACTGCAAGGCATAATTGTTAAGAGAGTTTGCACCTGAAAACTGGAACGTAACAAGAAATTACAACAGGGATGAACTGTCTCATTTGCCCTTATATTCTGGTACCTATAATGTCACAGTGATTACAACACTACAATATTTTCACTTCCTTCTGTGGGGACTTTGGGCTTCCTGTATTTTGGCTGCTGGTCCATGTACCACTAGAGATCCTCAGACTTCTTCTCCGAGGGTTCCTGGGAGATATGAGGGGGCACAGAGCCCAAGACAATGCTCTGCATGTGCTCTGCAGGGGTGCACTCTGCCCCATCTCCATTCTTAGGAATGCAATTTGGGGATATGTAAAGTGATCAAATCTCCTGAAGTGGAGGCTGCAATTGAGAAATTATGCTCATACTCTGAAGGCGAAACAATAAATACAATACCAGAAATCAGGCTATTGTTGCTACATTTCCCTCCAAATGAAAGTAGCTCTGTGGTAATTGCACGACAGATCTGGTGACTGATTCCGAGAAGAACAAGGGTTTCTTAGTACTTGCAGTATTTAAGGGTCAGGATGGTAAAAATATTGAAAATGACTGCTTTGGCACGTGACCTTGTCCAGAACAGAGTCACTGCCTCGTCTTTTACACCACCCTGTTGAGTTACTGGAAGTTCAGAAAATCACCAAGCTCCACAAGAAAATACATTGGAAGCACTGGCCCTGGCTGCCAGGGCTAAAATCTTTCAGCAGCTTTACTTGTCTCAAAGTGCAGAAGTGGTTCAGATGTTTACTCAGCTCCACCTACTCTTTTGGGAAGTCACAGGTGTGTTTTGGCATGGCTCAGCTTTGTTGTTGGTTACCTGCTCTGTGTCTGGAACATATGGTATTGATATGATACTCACACTGATATGAGCATTGCAGCTCATATTGCCATGATGTAGGAGAAGAATGGAAAGGAAAGCCAGCTAAAGGTCATCTGGGAAAGAAACCAGATCTGAGTTCACTTTAGAAAGTCATTAGAAAGCAAATGAGGACACTAAACGGATGCAAGGGTGGGGAAAAAAGCAGAAGGCTGATTGTGAAGAGCAGGCAGTGGAATTAGGACATTCTCCAGATGGACTTTACAAGGATTAGTCCCTAAGGCCATAGTTAGCTAGACTGGCCTTGGAGGTTAAGCTTTCTCAGTAAGCTACTAGTACTTTTCCTCTGAGGAAAAGCTATCTATTCTTTTTTTAGATGACTAAAGTTATTTTAAGTTTTGGTGTTTGTGATACGTCACCTTTTAATTAACTGATTATTTAAGGACAAGCCACAGCATAAGGTCAGATGGAAACCCAGAGGCTATATTTGGTCAGACTGATAGGAGGAGTATATTCCATTTGGATCTAAAGTTGGTAATCTTTTAATTCTGTCCTTTCTTGGAGTGTGAACAGCAAGAACAACAGGCAAGGGAGGAGATGTGGTTCAATGTAGGGAGACACCCCTTCTAGAGTAGACATTCAAAACTCCAAAATGTTCTGTGCTCCATAATGATTTCACAAGCATAGGATGACACTTGATGCTGTTGTCCCCAATTTACAGCTTCAAGCCAAACAGTTTAACAAAGGAAACAAAAGAAATGGTTTATTGGCATTATTAGAGGCTCCAGCTATTGATATGCAATGGCACTGGTCACAGTGTAATTGAGCCAATTCTCCTATGGCCAGTGAGGGGCCATTAGAACCTAGTTAAAACTGGGTTTTATTTTCTCTTCTTTCAAAATTTTAAGTTTTACAAAGTGGCCACTTGAATAAAGCCCTTTCTCCCATGTCATTGGAGAATATTTTAGGAAGAGAGTTCTGTTTAGCAAAGGCCACCTAGTTCCCATTTCTTGAAAGGAAAATATTATGTTGTAGAGTAACCCAACATCTACAGTCATAGGAAACGGCATAGGAAAATGACCATAAATAAATATGTTTATGACTTGAAGTTTGTGGTGTAGCAGTTATTTTAATGTCTGGGGAAAGATTGGGGAAGTATAGAAGATTATATTTTTTGCCCTTTTTTTTGCACGTTGTTGAAATTATTAATAAACATTTAATGTATCTATTATTTGCACTGAAAGAAACAGACAAACATAATGTTCCTTGACATTCTACCTTCATTTTTCTGTATAAAATAAAATGGTGCTCTCAAAATTAATACTTTTTTTTCTTTTGTTCAGTAGAAGTTCATAATTCAAAAGAAGTTTGAGTTTCTGTACCATAAAGACATACTTTCATTTCTTCCTTGGTAAAACAGGAGTGCTCTTTGACATCCCCAGTTTTGTGTCTGGCCACCTTTGATGTAGCTTGAGATAAAAATTCCCCTTCATTTCAAACTTTTCAAACTGAGAACATCAAAATATTTTTCTGTAAGGAGACAGTGGAACAGTTAATTTTAAATCTATCTAAAGAACCCTGCTCATTTTGACCAACATGAAATTATTTACTTTTTTAGCAAATAAATTACCCATGCAAGAAGCAAAATATTGTTCAGATTTCTTTGTGCTCTCCTCTTGTTCCTCTTCTAAGTCAGTATCGCCATCCCCTGAAAAGCAAGGAGACACACTTGGGAGCTACAGGGATATAAGATAGCCATTAAAAAAAGTAATCTCAGGATATTTTCAGTGGTAAATCATGGTCTAAACAAGCTTCTTCAGATACATCTGAATAACTAAAAAGAAATTAATGAAAATCTGTAAGATCCTATTTAACACTCAAATAGCAATAGGAAAATAGTCAGATTTTCTGCCCAGCTATGCTTTGTTACGTGCTCAGCCTTGGGAGCACCTTCAGGCTCATGTTTTCCTCTCTTTGCTTCAGACTGTATTTTCTGCAGAGGGTCCTATCCCTGTGTTTCCCAGGCCTTTATGCGAATGAAATAAAGAAAAACCCTACAACAAATCCCACCCCTGTTACTCTTTCAGCTCAGATGTAGCATTTGCCTTCCAGGACCTGGGCATGGGAAACTCCCCTTAAGGGAGCAGGGATGCTACTGCAAGGCCTGATGGGTGGCCAGGATTTCCCCTGGAGCCTCACAGCAAAAAAGGTGGAGACCTGCACTGAGTATGAAGAGAGGATCAGCTGCTGACCTAAAGCCAGGTCACAGCAGCATGACTGATGTGCCTTGAAATCCATCACCCTGAAATTCCAGTAAAATAAGGTAAAAAATGGTGTCACTTCTGCACATCCTTCAGCTGTTTCAAATTTTGGGGTTAATGTTTTCCACAAAAACATTATGATCTTCTAGTACTTCTCTTTTCCAAAACGGAATGACTTCAAAAAGGCCTTTTTTGGCCCATCAGACATTTTTGGCAAATGAAATGTACAACTTATTTAGCTAGTCAACATATGCTGTCCATTTGCCAACAGGGATTTAGTTTTGCCTCAAGTGATCAGTTTGTACTGTAGTTTCTGGACACGGGAATAATAACATTGAACACATGTGTTGTTGGACTATTGTCTCCAGAGGATTAATTAAACATATAATTCAGATCTTTCTTTTCTTAAGTTCATGCAATTTTGCTAAATGAAGACCTGTTTACTGGAAATAAATGTTCATATTGGTTTAGTCTGTAATATCCTGGACATCAATCAGAACCATAGCCCTTGTTTCAATACAGGGAATGTGCACAGACTGAAGTTTCTGGTTTAAACATCAAGTAAAAAGGAAAGTTCTTAGGTCTTTCAACACACTTGTGTGTGAGTGGAGCTGGTCTGTGCTGCTGTGAAGAAAGGGAGTTAGTGGGAAAGTCATATGGGGAGAATTACAGCATAGATGCAGGTAATACCTGTGGATAGATTCATCAAAGAAGATATTTTCTCTTTATTCAACAAGGGTAAACTGCAACTACATGAGGTAGTTGTACCAGTGCTTTGGAACTCAAAGTAAGACTTACCCAGCTAAATTTGATTTTTGTTGTCTTTTCTGTGCAGATCTGTCTACTTCTTTTGTATGCCTGCACAGAGAAAAAGGATGTACTCAGGCCTAGGTGCATGTGTTTTACCAGCTGGAGGCTGCTGAGCAGGCAGTGAGGGGAATGGAGCCACTCCAGACTTACCAGTCCAAAATCCTTCCATGTCTGGGCAAATGGAGAACTCAGAGGCGGAAAGCAGGGGACAGTTTTGTGTTAAACTACTTCTAGCAATAAATTATACCAGAGTGGATAAAAAAAATTGGGGTGGTTGGAAAACTGAAAATAGTACAGATGAGGAAGATTATTGGCAGCATCAAAGCCCAAAGTTCCTATCTGGCGAAGAACAAGGGTGTGGGAACCGAAAATTAGAACAAAATTTGTATATTACATTTCAATCTAAAATGGTGACTGAAATAATGAAAGTCTATGTTTCCCTTCCCCCCTTCCTGCTTTTTTTGGCATCTTGAGAAAAGGGAAGCTTTGGGCAGAGCAGATGTTTGGGGAATTCCCCAGTGGAAGGCCTGCTTTGCCATGGAGACTTTTCCCTTTATTAGTAAGCCTCAGTCACTGATGATCCACACTAGTCCAGCCAGGAGGGCCCTTCACCCATCCCGTGGGACCAGACCAAGCTTCAATGCCTGGGGCAGATTCTGCCTCTTTCTTGGGCCCCTTCCTGCACTCACACCCCGTGTCTGCCTTCTTGTACCTTCTCACACCTTCTCCCTCCTTCTCTCCCTGCTCTCTCCCTGCTGAGCCCTTGTGCTCTCTTTTCCCATTTTGCCATATTCTTACAGACCTACTGAGTTACACAGCGCAGTGAAGGAGCACACTCCTTCACAGTGAAGGGCAGGGATTTGGTTACAGCCAGATGACATCCCAGGAGAACATGGGGTCTAAAGCAAAAGCAGCCTGCTACCCCCGAGTGTCTGACCTCTCTGAGCAATGGCTTCAATTCTAGAGAAAGCCTACAACATTTTGCACTGTCTGGTTTTCCTTCCCTCTTGTTTGCTTTCTCCAGGACCAGAATGTGGTCTCCAAATGACCAACTTGCGATTCCCCAAGTGAAATAATTTTCTCTTTGGCCCAAATTAAAGAGCTTAATTGAATAAGAAATTAGAACTGAATGTCACTTAACCACCAAAGGGACTTCCTGTTAAAACATCTTGCCATTTCAAATGTTTTGCTATGTTTTGAAGTTTCCTGATCTTGTGATTCCTACCTAAAAAATACTCAGATTTGGACAGAGACATTTTTAGAGCAGGTTAATTTCTGCCACAAAACCCATGTTAACTCCTGAGTGTAGCCAGTGAGTTCTCAGGGCCATCATGTTTTAATTCCTCAACCAAATTTTCTATATTTTCAAAATGTCTTTTCATATGAAGGAGCACAATATTTTTCACATCCTAAGTGAAAAAAAAAACTCTGTTAGTATAGTGCCAATAACACCTGCAGAGGAATGTGAAGCACAAGGTAAGGAAGATAAATGAAGGAGTATATATAAAGGAGGAACTCTGAGAATATGAATAAAGTGAAACTTGAGTGGAAAACCTAATCGTGACAGGTGACTTCATACACAGGATTTTTTCCTGGTGGTGTTTTGATTTAGACTAGTTCACGAAAAGGGATATAGAACAAAATATCTGTTTGAATGTGTATGTAGAAATACACAGAACAAAAACAAATGAGCATGGCCTGAACACCCTGAGTTGGATACCATGTACCTTAGATAGGATCAGAGAAGACAGAATCTAGTGGTAGTCAGACGTCCTGTTGTATCACTTGCACTTAATACAGTTGCTGTGGCAGAGCTCTGTTTTGGCTGCAACTCAAAAAAATGTTTATCCTAATTAAATGTTTATCATAAGCATTAAGTCAGCACTTTTGCAGGGCTGGCTTAATGGAGATGTTGAAATTCAGTATTTTAGTTCAGCACAGTGTTTGTAAAGATTTCTGCTTTCACTCTTGCAGTTCTTTCCAGGAATACCTCTTTTGGCAGAGTGCTCCCAAGCAAGAGGCGCTCAGAGAAGAGGTGACAATGAGGTTAAGAACTCCCTGGGAGTTTGTACCCCAGCAGCAAATTCCCATTTCTTTGCCTTGCTTCCTTGTAGGGGAGTTTTCAGCTGAAAACTGCAGAGGTTGCAGTCTAAACCGACAGAGACGCAGGTATCACGTCTGAACCTTAACCAGTTTCTCTCTTCCACGCAGTCAGGAAAGAAAGTGGTCTTTTCAGTGAAATGAAACTTGGCCTGATCAGCAATATTTAGAACATGGAAGGAGAAAGTGTTGACATCAGCTGATATATTCTGAGTCTGGGACCAGAGATTGTGTCACATCATGTGAGAAGGATAAAACCTTCTTGCCAGTGACAAACATCAAATGTTTTGTGGTAAGGTCGGCTGCCTAACAATGAGATGATAATTATAAAAGAACACTATTTTCACATTTAACCTAGAAGTATAATATCTCCACAGAGATGTGTTCAGGGCCAATTTCCAATCTCAGTTACATTAACATCTGTTTAGATTAATTTCATTCCAGCTTTTTGCAAGCTTCCTTTATTGTAACCAGGGAGAGCTCCTGGGAATTGCCCTGACCTTGGCATTCATTGTCATGGCTGACTCGCACATTTTCTTTTTCACACTACAGAAACAAACTTTTCTGGAACCAAGATGGTTGGCTGGCATGTTAACTGTGGATGCTCACTAACAGATCATTGCTTGTGTGTTTTAGAGTAATGATATCCACACCAAAATGAGGCAGTTGTCATAGCCCAGTACATTTTTGATCATAACAAGTATTTAAGAAGAGAAAAGGAAAAAAAAACCCAAGAAAGTCCCTGGATGAGACTGCAATAAGACAGTGGATACAAAAGCTACAGGTCCTGCAGGTAGGATCCATAACACCAGGTAGGTTAGGTGAGAAGATTAGTTAATTACCAATAAAAAAGGGCTACAAAATTATGCATTAGAAATATTTTTATTTTTCCTGTGGCATCTACTCCAGTTTCATCTGAACGCAGGCTCATCAGAACATGATGTGAGAACGAGATCTGCAAACACTGTTTAAGCACTTACTGGACAGTTTTGAGTCCCACTAGGAAGAAGAAGCATTGCAATAATTTGTCCCAATCCTTCTATGTCTGTGCCCTAGCCAGGAGCCTATGATATTAAAAAGGTGGGAACGAACATTACAAACGGCTTCCTTCCTCTCAGAATCTCTGCTGGTCAGAGTCACTCTGAGATACATACAAGCTTCTTTTTTCCAGCCTGGAAGTCGAAGAAAGAGTCAGGATTCTTTTGTTCTCATTTTCAAGGTTGTTTATTATTCCTTATCACATTCTTTCTCTGACTGAGGTCTGTCTGGCAAGTCAGGTTGAGGCACACTGACCACCTTCAGAGGCAGTGTTATCTTTTTATACTAAAAACTACATGTACATTATTTACCATAACTTCCCAATACTTGTCACCTATGTTAGACAGTGAATTTCTACCTTAAACCAATCCAAAAGTGCCAATATCAGCCAGAAGATGGAGGCCAAGAAGAAGAAGGAGAAAGACTGGACATGCCCAGATTCCTCCATCCTGCCTCCTGAACTCCCATTCTAAAAACCCCAAAATTCTACATTTTCACCCTGTGAAAAATTCACTATCGTTCTACTTAAACTCTCTTGTAATTCTTCATATAAAGGTGGTAATTTGCTCCATGGGTCAAAATCAAAGTCACAGGGGTCTTGGGCTCTGTGCCAAGGCCTCTGAGCCCCTTGGCAGGGTCTCAAGCCATCCAGGACAGCCAGAGGCATGTCCTAGGTTCCAACACCTTCCCTCCTCCAGCGTTTTATGTAGGTGATGGGAGTGTGCCTGGGCACTGATTGTGATACTTTGTATGTACGGGCTGCAAAGGAATTCTCTGGGCCACTGGGTACTTGGCAGTGGCAGCAGAAGGGTCAGACATCACCTTTAGGAAAGCAAGGGAGTGCATTACAGGCAATGCACTGTACACACCTTGTGCAATTAGCTGTACCGAACCTGGAAGTCTGACAAGCCTCAGTCTCTCCTGTGTGCTCTAAGAGGTACTCACATGTCTCATATGCTACTTTACAGGGAAGCAGTGGTGCTGGAAAATCATAGCACTTCTTCTGAGCTGCAGTAAGGCCATGCATGTGGGAGACTATAGGAGATACAGTCTGACCAGGGAGAATAAAATGCTAAAAATACAGACCTTCTGTGGCACAGAAGTATTTTCAAACAGATATATTTTCAATTCTGCCACATGAAATCATCTCTGAGATGCCAATTTTGTTTGGTTAAGGCAATCAAGACTTTCAGAGGGAGGGGTATGATGAACTGTCCAAAGGAAACTTGCTCTGTTTTCTGTGTTGGCTAGTGATTTTGAATGCTCATTTTAAAGCTTTTTGATATAATATGATTTTCAAAAGTTTCTATGCACTGTCTGAGGACTAGGCTTATCTATGGGAACAAATAGGCTTTGGAAGTTAGACTGGACATACTCTTGAAGACAGGAAAAGAAAGAAAACTCTGTGTCACAAAACATATGTATAGAGATGGGAGGGGGGAAAAACATGTGGTGGTTCTTTCCAGATAAAATTGTCAGTAATATTGCATCCCATGACACATTTATAGATATCAATTTCTTCCAGTAAAGCACAGTAGCTAATAGGAAGTGGAAATTCCAAGTGTTATTTTTTAGTATCCTTATCCTCTCTACAAAGTTTAAATGCAAGAGCCAAGGAGAATGCCAATGTAATGATGTGTTATGAGACAGCAGGTTATTTGACCTCCTTCCTTTGAAGTTGGCTCTTTTAAGATAGCTTCTTTGTCCTGCTTCTCCTAGAAAAAGTAATTCCTGTTCCCATTGTTGTCAGCACAAGCTTATCAGCGACTTAAAAAAGATGACAGTTAGGATACCAGAGAGTAAATTCTTTGAAATCCGGAAACTATCCCGTTTACAAAATTTTGAACCCATAATTCAGATCCCTAGATAAAGATGTAATTTAAACATGTGGGTTTTTGGAAGCCCATCTTGGAAAATACAGTTCTGTAAGACAGAAAATTAAGACTGAGAAACCCGTACATGGTCATAGCTTTGGTTATCTCCCCCTTCGTCTTTTTCACATATAGGCCCAGAAATACATTTTGCACTCTGAACACACCAGCTGTGCTAAGTGCCTTGTGAGTTTGGCCAGAAGGTGAACTGCAAACTAGGCTTAAATTTCAGATTTTGAGTAGTTTGGGAAATGTTAATAAAAGATGAGATGTTGTTAATATAAGGAGTATCAGCTTGTTTCTAAGCACATGCTTTCCTGTCCCTGAACCACATTGACTATGCTTTTTTTATTAATCCCCATTAAAAACTTCAGAATTTTAACCCTGGCATTGGAAGAGGTGCAGAGTCCACTGTGTCCCAGCTCTTCCTCCCCTGCTTACACCAGCCTGTATCACTGTGGGAGCTGCTGCCTATTGTTAGACAACAATCCTGGAAGCTTGTCCTTCACTTGGTCACTTGGACAGATCTGATGCATTGAAAAGAAGCACTTATGGTCATCACCTCAGCAGGGCTGTTTCCCAGCAATTTCCCCTGTAAAACAACTGCAAGGATCCACGGGGGGAACACACACACATTAATAATTTCACACCTGGCATCTCAGAGTGACCTGCTCTTCCGTTTATCTGCTTGTTCTACCCCAGTTTATGCCAATCTTGTGTTGTCCTACTGTCTTATTTGCTTGACTGCCAAATCAAACTGATCTTCTGTCTTTCTTAAATGACACCTTCAGCACCTCCCTTCAGTCCACAGAAGGAATGAGATCTTTGCCACTCTTCACCCTACCCTTGCTCTGTGTGCTGCATTTGTACATCTTTGTTCTTCTCTGGAAAGTAAAATCATCAAGGCCCACACTTTTCATTTTCGTAGACAGGGAAAGAGGAAATTCAGCAAATGTGTTAGCACAGGCTGAGCACAATAATGCTCACCTTACTGCTCTTTGAATTTGCCTTAAGGCCAGTTGCATTAATATTATGATTCTTGATACATCTATGGATATTGGAGCCTTCCAGAGAGTGGAATAACTAACAGCAAGCAGAAATTCTATTAATTTATTTTTTAGAATCCACACAATTGCAGAATTTATAGCTTTTGAACTTAGGTGTGTTTTCTGGTACATAGGCTTTGACAAAAGACATTCTGTCTCTTATTTGAGACGTATTTTTTTAAGGAGTAGCAAATGCAATTGCTACTTCAGAAATATCACTCACTTTACTTCTGCTCCTGGAAGAAACAGTGAAAATGATTTCTTAATTTTCTGTGCAAAACCACGTCAGTGAGACTATTCGTGTGAACAAGATGAGTGGTAGTTAACCTCAATTTAGCAGGGGAAATGAAAGTGCAGTATATAAAAAAACATGCTATCACTGGCTTTCTGTTCAGGAACTAATGCTATTTTTAGAAAGATCAAATGCATTAATTTTGCAACCTATGTCCTGCCACAGAGCTGCACATCTACGTAAGGACTGACAAAACTCTTGCATAAATCTCTGAGCAGCCATATTGCAACAGAGTGGGAAAGCTAAGAGTCAGACAGCATGTGAGCAGGCTGGAAAAATGAGGGCAAGGTACAGAAACCACCAGAAATGCAGAGAAGTTAAACATGCTGGCAAATTTTCATGGTATATTGCTCATAGTGTAGTTATCCGGTTGAGAAGTTTGTTAAGAAATGGATGTAATGCTCCATCTAATTGCAAACAGCTGCCTATTAGGCAGCTTGGCCAAAAGATTTTAATTCCACCCTATGATGATGAAGGAAATGGGCAACTGTGGTCTGTGCTGTGTGTGAAATTTCTGAACGCTTCTTTGCAAAGTCACAAAGTGTGGTGCAGAGCTGAGAAAAGTCTTTTGAATTGACTGCAGGCTTTAATGATGCAATCTCTTCCTAGTTTTACCAGAATGAGTTTGGAAAGCACGGACCTGCATAGGAGATCAAATTCCAGTTTTTGTCAACTTCACAAAGTTATTTCATATGAGGCTAGTGACTGCCAGCGGTGAAAGTGGTTTGAGCAAAAATTGGATCAGCTCATCTATTATGGAATTCCAGGCTGAAGTGGGAGAAGGAAGCTTGGAGGGTAGGCAAAAGGAAAGCTCTTGGGAACCCTTTAAATAACTGACACGGAAAATATTGCAATCTGGTGCATTTTAGAAGTGGTTTCCTGTAAATGTAAAGTCTGTTGTGAATTAAAAAAAAAAAAAAAAAAAGAGTTTTCGGGAAGTCTTCATTTTTTTCAGTGTATTAAAGCTATCCAAATTTTTGAGCCAGTGTAATTCTTGCCCACCACTGATTAGTTTTGGAAAACAGGTGTAGCCACTGAATTTTTTTACAGGCAGTATTTACATGTCTTAATCTGAAGGACAAACAGTCGAGCAGTAGGAACAATCAAGGATGTTGAAAAGAGAATGAAATGCAAATTTTGCATTGCTATATCCTCCCATACACATTTGTGGTATAGTATTGACTTCCCAGAGAAAAGAGCTGCAACAGGTGTAGTCTCTCTGGGCTTCATCAAAGCAATAATCCTGCAGCATGGGTCATAGCACAGGGGTGGGGATACATGCAGGGACTGTATGGGGCTAGGGAAAGGAGGAGGCAAAGGAAATGGAATGCCTGGATGGATGCAGACAAAGGCAGATCCTGAGGGGCTTGGTGCTGAGGACTGATCTTGTGTCAGACTCTCTCTAGTGATTTGTTTGGGCATTTTTAGTTCCAAAGAGAACTGAGATGATACAACAATACTAGAATAATTGGGATGACCTAGAGTTGAGGACTGGCATAATAGGAACAGAAATTTAATAATATTAAGTGCAAAGTCATCACATTGCTATGGATTAATGCCAATAGTTTCTCTACATACTGGAACTCATCTTTTGGAAATGTATTAAGAGGAAGAATATGTAGTCATAGGTTACTGTGAGGTACCAACCTTGACATGGCCTTAAGGAAGAGCCCTAGGAAGGAGAGGGAAGTATTGCCATCCTAATACAAACTTGGCAAAATTATCTGGTTTGCTATGTACTGTTCTAGTCAGCCATGCTCAGGAAGGGGAAAATTCAAAGAGAAACAGAGCAAAGAAGGTGCAGAGAGGTTTGGGAGAAAAGAACGTTGTCTTCCAGGAGGAGGAGATTAGAAAAGTCTATCTCTCTTAGCCTAACAAAATGAAGGCTGTAAAAGGATGTAATTGCTTTCCAGAAATAAATCAAAGTAGTAAAAAATGGAAAGGGAAAAGAGCTATATATATCAAAGTCCAGTGTTGGCACAGGAACAAATAAAGGGGATCTGAAATTGTGCAGGAAAAGAGAAGAAAAGTCTTGACCATCAAGGCAGGGAGGGTGTGGAGCAGCCTTTGTGTGGGAGGAACAGCAAAAACTGAGTAACTTTCAGCTGAAGCTCTGCTGTTTTATGGAGACATTATATAAGGCTTCCAGTAAAGGCAGGAGATGATGAACCCAGTGACTCGGGAAGTTCATTCCAGCTCCTAATTAGCCTATCATTTTAGTTCCAGAATGTTGTAATCACTCAACCTAAACGTATCAAGTGAAGCATATACTAAAGGCAAACCTATTCCTTGTATGAGGGAGCTCTGTGTTTGAGCTGTCTCACAGCAGCTCTCACACCAGAACCACTAGAGGCATTTCCCAGTGAGATGCAATGCATCACTAGACACTGCTGTACACTAACACAATGTCTACAGATCAAGGGAATTGCACAGTCATGTAGCAAATTTAACTGTAATTCATCATCCTTGTGTTACATGTGTCAGAGAAGGGAAGTTAAAACTGGGGTTTTCTGATAACAAAACACCTTGCAAGAGGAAAATCTCTGTTGTAATTACTTACAGACTTCTCCAGACATCTCAAATTGCTGTCACCATCATCATTTAATGTCTCACTGCATCCCACTTCTCTTGAAAGTTGCTGTTGATACAGTCTTCTCTCCTTCCACAAGGCACAGCATATTTCTTTTAGCAGATTGCAATGAGGAGTCAATTTCCTAGACTCATCAAGGATTGCAGCTGTACCTGTACTCGAGAAATTTTAATAGGAATCATCAATTATGCATCAAAGGAAGGTCCTGACCAGTGTCATCAGCTCATAAGGATACATAAGGCTATCTTGGCTACCCTTGGAGTTTAATATTCCATTCAAAGTGTATCATGACCCATGTGCAACTGAAAATTCAACTCTGCATTTCCCCTGTTGTTGGATAGCTGGTAGATGACATCAGCTCACAGAGTCTTAGAAAATGGGGATTAGAGGGATGGAGCACCTATCCCGTAAGGAAAGACTGAGAGAATTACTGAGATTGTTCAGCCTGGAGAAAGGAAGGCTTCAGTGTGACCTAATTGCAGCCTTCAAATACCTGAAGGGAGCCTACAAGAAACATGGGGAGAGACTTTTTGCAAGGGCATGTAGTGATGGGACAAGAGAGAACTCCTTGAAACTGAAACAGGGCAGGTTTAGATTAAGTGTCAGGAAGAAAATTTTTACTGTGAGGATGGTGAGGCACTGGAGTAGGTTGCCCAGAGAAGCTGTGGATGCCTCATTCTGGGAAGTGTTCAAGGCTGGATTGATTGGATGGTGCCTTGAGCAACCATGGGTGTCCCAGCCTGTGGCAGGGGTTTGTAACTAGGTGATCATCAGGTTCACTTCCAACCCAAACCATTCTGTGGTTCTGTGAGTCTATGAAAATGAGCAGACAGAAGCAAAGCTTTGTTAAGGTCTAGCCAGATTGCCTGTAGACCTTTCTGTTCCACTGCATCCAATATTTTATAATCTCAGATGGAAAAGCAAGTCTTAATTTAATGACAAGAAAGAAAACACAATATTATTATCTTCATTATCAAATTCAATGCAGAATATTTCAGAGGTACAATTAACTAAATATCTTTCAGATCATAATGAATCAATAAATTCATTAACACACATAGCAAAAATTTTCTGAATTTGAGTGAGCAGGTATCTTTTCATGTCTCAGTGCCTGAGTAGCTGCACTTATTTTTCATAGATCTGGGGAATGCAGCTTCTGCTGGAACTTCATTGGTAGAATGAAGTTTACAAACCCCACTCCAGTTGATTTCTGAGCTAAATAAATGTTTTATCTCTGTTTTGAGGACTATTTACCACTTAATGTCACCACGTCATTACGACTGAGGTTTATGGCCATTTTGTGGCTTTCTCTTTAATTCAGGGACAGTTCTGAACCTCTTAACGCTTCTGTTGCCTTCTCTCAAAATCCTTCTTGAAGCACCAAAATCCCAACAATTTCTGTTATATCCTTCTTCTCCTCTCTTGTCATAATGCCTTCAGAACCTGCTGCAACAATTGTGATCTATGAGGTGAAGAGCTATGAGTACCCTTCTACATCCCTACTGCTGCTGTTTTTTTTCTATTAAGTGAAAATTACAGTATGGCTATTTAAGAAACTGCACCAAATTCATCCCAATTGTTTGGATGAAATAACTAACCCTTCCCATTATTATTATTATTATTATTATTATTATTATTATTATTATTATTATTATATTGTCACTTTAAAAACATTTTATTATTATCATTGTCTGGAAAATCCCATAAGAGATTATCTTTCTATATTTACCTTCTAGAGTAAAGTCCTTTAGACTGTTTGTCCTTTTCCTTAAAGATGAGTATTGAAATCTAAAATAACCACCCTTCCTGACTCACTGCTGAGTTTTCTGCCTTTTCTGACTATAATACGTGGTTGATGAAATATGTTTTTCTGGCAGTATGGTTTTTGAGACTTCTGGTTTCATTAAAAAATTTGGTGTTTCAACAGTTTGTTGTCTGGAGAAGGAAGCATCTCTTCTGGTGTCAATTTAAGGTGGTCATCACAGTCTGAAGCAAACATGTGAGACTTTGCTCATCAAGCCTTTGTGTGATACACACCAGAAGGTCCCAGACCAGGAAGGTCCCTTCTTGACTAAGCGTTAGATCATAGCCTTAGTTTGTGACAAAGACAAAATGAAGACAGAGTGTTTAAAGGATGTGCTTCAAAATACAGGACAGTGGTCAGGAAGCAGAAAATTACTTATTTTTCTAGGCACAAAGTTATTGTTTTCCTAATTAGAAGTCAAAGTAGTAAAATTTGATGCTTTTTTCCCCCACCAAGTTCTAATATAGTTATGGGAATATTGGGCAAAATTGGGCTTGGGCAAAATTCCTCAGTTGTGTTATCTATGTTGGTTTATTTTTCGGGATTTTTAAACCCATCATTTCCTTCTTTTTCTTGACTAAAAATGATGTGACCCATAATAAAGTCGTAATATCTTTTTGGTCATTACTTCTCAGTGAGGAAGGCATAGGAAATTTTAAAGAGAAAACTGTTAATCTTTATACTGTTAAAATGTATAGATATTACAGTAATTTTAATATTTTCCACTGAAAAAAAGGGAACCATTATTTTAGTCACTGTACAGTCTTTGGGTAAATCTTTCCAATAAGTGAAACAACAGGAAGGGGACAGAAGAAAAACCATTGATAACAAGAATACTTCTGCCTATTCTACCTATATGCATTTTGCAATTACAAAATGAGGTTAATTTTACTTAATGGAAGAACTAATCAGATTTAAACATGTGAAGGAGAGAGTGGCAGAAACACTTCTGGGCATACACACATATTTCCCATGTGAATCTGGTCTAAGACACCTTGACAAGAGAAAATGTCTATTTTTTTCCCTTGAAACATTTGAATCACATCAAAAAGTGTTAGCATATATGCATAGGATTGAAAGTGTATAGGTTTGGATTTTTTTGGGTCTCTTTTCTTCACATTACACTGTGGTAACATTCTTCCTCTCTTGTGTCAGCACTTTTGGTTTTCACTCTTTGTGAAAGTTCCTCATTTTACAAATGAGTAGAGTCTATTTGCCTTGTAAAACAATGCCTATGATGAGACCATTTTTTTGCAGGCATGAAGCAATCTGTTTTCGATTTTGAGAATGAGGGATTTTTATTATCTGTTTAAAGAACACTCTCTGGTTTGTTACTTTTTTTCCCTGATGCATCAATAACACTAATAAAAAGGAGAAGATTAAGATTTGGCTTGAGCTGGAGGAACAAACAAAAACATCTCACATGGATACTTGGTATTCAGAAATGCTGCTTTTTCTTTCCACTTTTGCAGAAAGTTTATTTTCTTTCGTAACATCTAATGAAATACTACACCAAAAAAAAAATAAATAACAGATTTTTTTTTTTCCCAGAAAATGCTGTTCACAAACATTAAGGAGTAAACACTCTGTGTCTAATACCTTCACAGAGAACTTCAGTCTTGATGATCTGAGAAGATCTACAAGAAATCTGAAAATGGCTAGGAGTGGCTATGTTTATCATATTAATAATTTTCCTGCTATTTTGTGTTCCTCCTGTTTCTTTGAGGCACCTGTTCTTGCATTATGTGCTCACTTTGTAAGGGTACCAGGTTGGACTGGCAGCTGCTTCACATGTATGGCAAAATGAGACCTCACTCAACTGTCAACTGAAGCATCTCTTTTCTCTCCACTCAACACTGTGAGTAAAAATAGAGATTGCTGAATGGAGTTTTTCCTCAGCATAAGGCCTGAGGGCCTCTTAACAAAACATCTGTGAAATGAATTCTTCATGTGCAGACTAAATGTGTTGATTAAATTTCCAAAATTTTCTCTGGTCAATTAGAAAGCCACCTGTAGTGTATTTTTCCCTTAACCCACTAAGAGGCTATTGATATTCATAAGCTGCTGACTATTTGGAGCTAAATTCTGCTTTTATTTAAACAGTTCACAGTCATTTGAGTAGCTCTGCTAAAGGTCACGCATGCACTGAGATTTCTTCCATTAAGCAGGTGTGATTGGCAGCCTCATCCAGCTAAAAGCAGTTTCCTCTTGACACATATATGACTTGATGACAACTTGCAGATCCTTGCATTTACTGCAGCTGATCAGGGGAAGTCCCTCTCTGGGACAAGGATGTAGGACAAGATTTTGCCTTGTCCTTCCACCTGCCCAGGTGCTGGGCTCCAGGCTTTCCTGGGCTCAGTTTGCAGGTGGAACTGCTCAGTGACCTTACAGTGTTTCGAAGCCTTTGTTACTGCCTGTGTTAAAGGAAAGTCACCTGAATAAGAGTCTATGAGATTTTATGGGTGTGAGAGATCAAAATCTGTTTCAAATGACAAGATCTTAACCCTGTTTTTGACACTTCAATGCATTATTTCAAAACGTTGCTGTGCTTGTTAGTTTGTTGTGTTGTTCCTCAGTACAGGACGTGGCCATCAGGTAGATCTGGACTTTGCTGCCTGACAGGGTGGCAAAAATGGCTTCTCAGCCAGTCTGGAAACCAGACACTAACATTTTGGAGAAAAAGTGGAGCTATCATCCTTTCTGCCATGAGGGGCGGTTTGTGGCAGCTGCAATGTATAGGCTGCCATGCAATTTACTTCTACTGGGTCAGAAGCCACTGGACACCACTGGGTGGATCTATCAGGTGAAGAGCTGGAGCTCTTTACTCTTTAGCAGCTCCCATTCCCATGGGACAAATTCAGCCCATCACAGAGGAAAGAGTAGCATTCCCACAGAAGTAATGAGAAATCTGAATCAGAGGCAACTGCTCTGCCCAACTTGAAGACTGCCAGTGTCTCAGCACACATAACTGGGAAAGATCCAGATGGAATCAATTTCCACAATCCAGTGGGTGACATGAAGTGGAAAACATTCAAGGAGGGTAGAAAACAAATAAACAAACAAATAAACAAAAAAAATCAAGAAAAACTCTTCTTGTTTCTTATTGCTCAACAGTTTACTATGGTTATTGTTCCATTTTGGCCACAGACTTGTGACCCCTCTCATTTTATTTCACACTGCTTTCAATTCCCTTTTTAAAACAAAACAAAACAACTCAAAGTGTTGCTAAAGCTGTGTCAAACTTATTTATTGCTGTTTGCAAGTCTTGCACGGGCTGATGTTGGTATCAATACCAGAGATGGATGGGACACCTGCCTCATCCACACCATTGCACACACCCTGCTGAGCCACCAGTGATGTGCCTTGACATTGGAATATTAGATATTAGAAAAGAGAGGTATGAGTTAAAGGAATAATTATATTTAACAACAGTCTGCATAAACAGCATGCCTGCATCCTCATGCTAGCACTGCTTGAGGTTTTGAAATGCTGCTAATGCAGGATGAATTAGTGTTTTCACAATCTAAATAAATACATGCAGTATATCTGTGCATATATTCATATCTTAAAATGCATACATACAAATGCTTCCATGTACAAATACATTTATATACATACAATATATCCAGAAAATTGTGATCAGTGTGGGTGTCAGGAAAAGCCCTGCCTGAACTAGCTTACATGTGTGTGCAACAAGGCCTTCTCCTCCCTATCACTGTTTCACCACCCTTATCCTGAGAGCAGCTAAAGCATGGATGTGGCACAGAGAAAGTACTGCACTTTTAGGGTGCCTGCTTTTGCACAGGTGCTATTTACTCTTACATGCTATTTTAAGGACACAGATGCACTAACACAAGTACCTTTGTTTCATAATTTGCTCTGTCTCTAATGGGAGCAACCTGTCCAGTTGGCAGAAGACCCTCACCCTGGGAGGCTCAAGACTGGGGGGAAGCTGAGCCATCCCTTTCCTGGACTGGCTCCATGTCAGGCATTCTGTTCTGCTTATAAAATGTGAGAAAAACCCCAGTGGGGTAAATGGTACTTGTGCTGGCAAAGGAGAGAAGCAGCCTGCAGAGATGTAGCTTTGTTCAGAGCACAGATGCCTGTGGACAAAAGCCTCCCAGTTCATATTTCCTGGTCCCTGGGAGGTTTAGCAGTGTGTAGGCAGGGATTGGTGCCTGTGCCCAAGCTTGCTCACACCGTGTGGCTCAGTGTGGGCAGGAGAGGCCGTGTCTGCACTCCACAGAGCCCCTGGATGCTGGCACTTCCAGGGCTGTGTGGCTGCTGGGAGGAGCTTTTCTGGAAGGCAGTTCTGGAAGTGGGTGCCTCAAGCCATCTACATCTTGCCTTAAGTCCCAAAGCACTTTTTTTTTTTCTGTTCCTGACTCAATGTGCCTCAGAAGACTTCTGGTAACAACTTGCTTTTGGCTGGAGATACCATGAGAAAATAACTCCCCCAGTGCTATTTTTTTTTTCTGGCTCTCTCTTTCTGAGTCCTGGACAGAATTAGAAAAGCAGAGTCACACCTCTCCTCCTTCAAACTGTGAATTTATTCCCAGTCTTTTCACTTTTCCTCTTCTCCTGTGTATTGCAGACACTTGTGATCACTTTGTTCCCTTTTTGAATACTTTGTTCCCTGGCTGGACTCAGTCCAGTGTCCCCACAGGCAGAGCCCCAGCAAGACAGGGTTTGTTTTCACTTTAGACATCATCTGGCCAGTGGTGCACCCCTGCCAGCAGGAGCAGCCAGGAGCAATCCAGAGAAGGAGGCATCCCAGGTTCCGAAATGTATTGCTGAAGCTCTGCCAACAAATGTAAGGGTGAAATAATGGTATTCAGAAGATTATTTGCAGTTTTTGCTGGTGGCATCAGAGTCTGATCTCAATTACAATGAAGTAACCAGGCTAGATTTGGATCTGGATTAGACTGACCACATTTAAGTCCCTTTTAAAAGTTTGCTTCTGCCACGCTACTCCAATGAATCAAGTTGTCTTGCACATAAAGGCATATTATTGTCCTACTTCCTTAGCATCTTTCTATTTGTTTGTTTGTTCTTGGGCTTATGCATGAAATTTTCACCAGTAAAAATATAATAGGCTTTTAAATTAATTTAATTAAAAAGATACAATCGTCTGTGAAGACTGTTGAATTAAACCCATTTTGTTATGGACAGAGCATCAGCATTGCAAAGTTGGTCTAGAACTGCCCTGTATAAGGCTTTCTTTAAGCAATTACTTCTGATTGTGCCAGGTGTTTACAATTCTGGATTAATTTTCTGACACTTCTGAGACTTTCCTAAGTGCATATTTCACTTAGATTTCACTTAGATGCTCTTGCAGAAGCTAACAACCCAGATCCAGCTGTTTTTAAGGATGACATTAATGAAAAATACATTGTCAAAAAGTTGATTTTATTTTTCTTTTGTCCCTTTGCTTTTAAGAAGGGCTAGTGCTTCCATGCATTGCCACTAGGATTTGAAACTTGTCAGGGGAGAATAATTTTTTATATCTGGAGCTTGTTCTCTCAGTTTCCAGTGAAAAGGAGATTGAATTTTGCCATATATACCATAGCTTATTATTAGTGTTTTGTGAGATATTTTTCTAAGAATTATGGTCATCTGTGACCTAATCTGCCCTGCCACAATTCCTCCCAAGATTAGACTCAGTTAAAGATATCCTACATCTGGGTTTTCTTGGACATATCTTCCTTTTCTCACTCCGGAAACCTTGTCAATGCAGATTTTGAGGAGTTCATATACATGTCCTGCCCAGATGGTCTGAGCATGTGTTCTAAGTCTGGTGCACTCCAGAAGTCCTTGATTTACAGCACAAAGTAATTGTCCATAGTGTGAGGAACATGGTCATGATACCAGCTCAATAGGTGCTGGAAAACAAAGAGGCATGCTGCTCTACACAGGGAGTCTTGAGCAAAATGGGGAGGTTTGGAAGCACCTGACTTGTTTAAGCAGACTGAGGGAAGAGGCTTATTTCTTACACCATCATTTTAATGCAAATTTTAAGCCCAAACTTTTCATGCTACTTATGTCTATATCATGGACATAAGGCACATTGGTGTTCACATTGTGCTCCTGGATTGCCCAGTAAAAGATGGATGGTTTCTCACAGTAAGAAACCTTTTATCTGGTGAATATTTAAGAAAATCACAGTAATGATTTTAATCTAATGTGAATAGAAATTAAAGCATGAACCACAATAAATGAACAGTTGGTGACTGAAATGTGATTTCCTGCAAGTATGGCTGCTATTTGATGGTGGTAGCAAAGCCTTGGGCATAGAAAATATGCCAAATCCAAAAGTAAATGGATGAAAGTATTATCTAAGGTTCCAAATCAGGAAATTTCCACCTGGGATGACCTAAACACAATGAACAAAACCCTAAAGCACATGGTCAAAAGCTGTTTGATACCAATGCCCCTGAACAGCAGCATTTAAAATTACTACTGTTCATGTCATTTCCCTCCAGTCTGGCTTGTGATCTCTCTCTGTGTGTACTAATGTGCCAGAAGTGCATATCTTTTTGGAAAATTTGTGGCCTGCATTATGCAGTAAGTTAGTTGCCAAGACAGCAGGTCTCACACGTTTGAACTGGACTCATGCATTTTTGGACTTATTTATGGCTGCAATTTTCCATTTCATGTGTCCTAATACCACATGGTCATTAAAAATTCAAGAGGTATTGCACTGGCATGCAGGGGCTTCCTTCACAGGTAGGGCTGAGGCTGTTCTGACCTTGCAGCTTAAGCAATGAAATTGGAAAAAAATTTGTTTTGCCAAGAGTAAATCAGGCTTCAGGTCCCTTAGGCTGCTCTGCACTTGGCTTCCCCTCTGCTCTGTCATGCCGTACTGGTGGCCCTCCATGTCAGGACAGGTACCTCACCTGCATCACACCTACATTTGGTCTGTCACTTAGGGGTATCTTAGAAAGGGGTTTTATTTTTGTTTGTGTGTTTGCAGTTTTTTGTGCAAAGGCTGTTTCGCTTCCATAGACATTTCCAAGGTACATTGGGATCTAATCCTTGACACCCTGTGAAGATACAGGCAAAGTTGAACTGGTCATGTTTGGGTCTTCCATCTTACTGGTCATTGCTCATTTTTCTTCCAAATCAAGTCAAACCAAGCAATTCCAGAAATTATCTTGAATCAAAATTTTGGGAAGAATTCCTTTTAAAGACATTTTAAAATGACAGAATATGCATGTATCATACTTGAATTTAACATTTTGAATAGCATTTCATACCTGCATTTTTATTAGAATAATATAAAATTTCAGAGTGTATCTGTACATTAAGTGTCAAATTTTCCCATAAGCTGCATATTGAGCTGGAAAAAAGGATGAGACATATCAATTCATATTAGGCACTGGTGCCACACATAAAACAGAAGGGATGGACTCCATCAGTTAGGATCATGCTTTGAAGATATGTCCTCAGTAATAATGTTCAGAATTGCACAATTTGTCAGAGAGCTGCCACTAAGTCAAGAAGAAAATGGTGCATCATGAAACAGGTAACAGCATAAATCCATACAGAAACAATTATTATTGGAAACATCTTTTTGGGATGAGAACCATATAGCTTTTAAAATATGTTCTTGGAGAAATTTTCCTTGCAATTTATAGAATATGAGAATAACTGGTTGACCCTACTGGCCTTTTCTGACAAACTTACATTGCAAGAAAGTTTTCCAACCTGTTCTTATGTGAAATTAATTGAAATGAAAGCAGATTTGGGCCCTGTTTCTATATGGTTCATATTAGAGATGGGCTCAAACCAAACCCACTAGATCAGAACATTCCCAGACTTTGAGGAAGTTTGGCTCTGATTTCAGTTTTAAAATTCAGTGCTGGCTCCTTTCAACAAGGAACTAAATCATCTGAGCACTGCTTTGGGAAATTTGGATCCCGATCAGTACTTTGCAGCTGCAGCTGCAGTCCTCCCTGAAATCCAGAGCTTCTTGAGACCAGTCTAGGGGGGGTCAGGAGACCATGAAGCTCCTCCAACATCTCATCCTTGCAGACAGCCCAAGTGAGGGCAATAGTCACATCTGGGCTCTGCCAAGAAGGAGATGTGGAAGTAAGAGGTGCATGGGGAGCACACACACAGTGCCATGTATCAGCCCTCACAGAAGGGCTGTGTATCCCAAATCAGCCAACACTCAGGTTAGTTTTCCTGTAGTGTCTATTCTAGCAGTTTTATTTGACAAGGTTTCACTGTTCCAGTCCCTGTGGCATAGCTGAGGGCTGGGATGGTGTAGGAGCTGATTGGTCAGGTGGGCTAGCAAAAGTGTTCGTGGAAGCTTACAACATGCTTGATCCTGGAAAACCTGGAGCTGTGAGTTATGGAGATTTGCTGATTACGGCAGTGATAGGTGAAACAGACCTGAAGTTTGTGATGCTGTTATACACGGTAAAGCCACTTTTTTTTTTACATTTTTCCTTGAAGTCAGTCAAAATAGTCTAAACTCTTTCTCCCAAGTGGCCTGTGTGACCACATCAAAGCTGCTGAGATGCTGAACCCCTGCAGCAAGGACAGCAGGTACTTCAAGGAAGGGAATAAATACAGGTCTTAGATTTGGTCCCATTCTCTCTGCCCCAGCATCATGGCTGAGCTGCAGACATGGCGGGGGACACCCTGCACTGATGGAATCATGAAGAAGAGCACAGTGATTTCCTCCAAACTCAGTACCTGCACAAGGAGATGGGAGAGGAATTCTTGGAGACTTCAGCTGGAGAAATGGACCTGTATCCTAGGTCCATTCACTGAATGGCTACTTACCTTTTGTTCACTAGACACATCCTTCACTCTGATATAAAGGGAGCAAAATGGGTTTTATTCCTTTGTTACCAGAGACCTGACTGGACTGTTCCAGTCCAAGCTGCTGTTCAGCTAATAAAGCAAGTGCATTTACACCTCCAGAGTTTGTCACAATGCTTTGTAAGACTTGTGTGATAAGAAATATGTGTCTTGCAACCTTTCCACAATCCTGTTGGCAGTGAGGATTCCTGAAAATGAAGCATGGCACAGGAACAAGACAGAAGATGCACTTGGGAATGGGAGCAGTCTATATTTGCCATCTTTCTCAAAACCCATTATTTTTTTCCCTTCAATCTGTTGCACTCATTCTGTGTCCATTTTAGCTATTCAGTACAGTGACTATCTTTCACTTTCTCTTCGTATTGCACCTAGAACAAAGGAGAGCCCATTTCCAGTTAATCTTTGGTGGTATTGTCTTAAACATGCTTACTCTTAACACTGCTTTTAAAGATCTCTTAACACCTTCCAGGTTTAAATATTGACTGTGTCAAAAGCCACTTAAATAGGTAACTCACTGCAGTGCCGTTTTCCAAAAAGAAAGATTTTGGCTGTCGCCAGTTCTTGTTTCAGATGGTCTTTTATTCTTCATGTTAAACAATCACTTTAATTGAGCCTATAGACCTCTAATAAAATTGCAATCCATCAGCTTTTATGAGTTCAAATGAAACAGCTGAGAGTGAACCAGTGTGGGAGAAATTGTCAGATTCTTTGAGGTGGTTGGAAGGAAACCTATTCCTCAAATAATAATAACAAGTCATCTTGTACCATCACTCATCAAGCTCCTAACACCTAATCCTGTACAGGGCCAAGTTTTCAACAAGTTCTTCAAAGAGGTTATGGTTTGGTTGGCCACTAAATATTTTTGTATAACCTCTTATGGAAGTGTAGCATTTCCCTAAGCATGTGGAGGCGTTAACTCCTGTTACTGACTTGCAGAAAGCTGTTCATGACCTTGCTGAAGGTTGATGGAACATAAAGGGGACCTTGCTGAAGCTGGAGCTGCATCTGCAAAGAGGCAGTGAGTTTGAGCTTTATTTTCCTTCAGCTGTTGAATGGTCAGTGAAGTAGAACATGTAACATTCCACTTTCCAAATGCCTTAAATCATTTTGAAGCCACTTTTTACTGTGCATTTTGACTTTCAAATTGGATTGGTTATGTCTAAGAATCACGTAATACTTTTCTGGGACTCTAATTAGTTAGGCTGACCTCATGTCCTAACAAACTTTGGCAAAAGCTCCTTTTACTACTTTTCCCAGTGGGACAAACTGCATTTACTGAGCCATTATTTTGCCATGTTAAAAAAGGTGAAAGGCCTGATACTTTTTATACTTTTGTGATTCCCTCATGAACGGAAATTACATTAAGATGTAGAATGGAGGATTATCCTTATATGGTAGTCTATGATAATTTTACAAGGGAAACCAGGGGTATATATTAGTCTGACCTCATTTTTGCCAGGTTACTGTGAAGTAAGCGAAGTACTGGAAATGTGTACGTAAAAAGCTCACATAGTTAAGGCCAGAATCTGCCAAAATCCTTTTTTTACCCCTAGGCTACTAGTCCTACTGTCTGGAATTCCCTCCCTGTTTATTGCCCTGGAATTTTGTTTCTTTTACAGTACTTGAGATTTCTAGGTCTAATGCTATTAGAGTTTTACAAGGGAACAGTCTCCTGAGTAAGATCTGAGTTCAGGATTTGGCTGACATGCTCCATGACTGACAAAGTTACTGCAATTGAGCCTGATCTTCTATTTTAGGTCAACTCTATAGTTATCTTTCCAACCCTTTTTGGTCTTACCTGGAGTAAGTCCAAAAAGTGTGTGATTTTTTTTTCCTCTCTTGACTTATCTTCTCTTTATTTCTCCTTCTATTGTTATTTTTCATCATGTTTTACAATTTTGAGTTTGTCTGGAAGAAAACAAAGCCCTAGATTTGCAAAGATTTATGAACATGAGTAAGCCTTAGACAATTCACTGGTCTGCTGGAATGTATGTAATTGATAAAAATTAGCCCAGCAAGGGTGATTCAGCTGTGCAAAGTTACTAATTTGCATAAGGTTTCAGAGTCTTAGTGCAGCATGTAGCATATGTAATTCAAAAGCAGTATCAGTCTGAGATAAGCACTCTCCTTGCCCCTTTGCATGTTTTTTTTTTGTCTCAGGAGTCTTAAGCAGAAATACACTTTTAACAGCTTCAACAAATCCAATAAAAATTTGGAAACAAAGTCAATCTTAAAAAAAATCTGTCAGCAATGATTATTATTTTTTTTGTTGTAGGCACAGTTTCAGCTGAAAAAGAGTTCTGCATTTAAAAACTCTGGTCTTAAGAAAGCTCATTGATGCCCATGTATTTTTGCAAGTTAAATCTTCAGGCATAAAAATGCTTTTCACTGGGTTATCCATCTTACGGAAGCTTAGCCGAGCAGAAATGTTTCCTATCAAGCAGAATTTGATGCAAACCTTTTCTTCACATTGTTGTATAGCTACTTTGGGTGGACAGAAGGAATTGCAACAGTTTTTTGCTTTGGAGCACATGTTGTCCAAGTTGCTGAGATCAAGGTGCAAAAATGCTCTGAACCTCACAAAACACTGACCTGCTGGCCCTGAAACCACAAGGAGCTGAAGCAAGTGCTGCCATGCAGAGATAGCCTCAAAGACCTGGAGGTAAGTTAGTGCTTCTGATCTCTCCTGGATCAAAGGCAGAATGATCAGCACCTTGCAGGATCACAGAAATACAACTTGTCAGCTTGGGACCAGCCTGCTTAAATGAAGCCATGTAAAAGTGTAAAGAAAATATGGCGAGCTGGGGCCAGAATAAACAATTAGAGATGGCTGAGAAGAAAAAGGGGTTAATTTTCTTTAATTTGTCTGTCTGACTCTTTTTTGACTTGGAAACTTTTGCACTGATATCAAAGTAAACTCAAAATGTTTGTGCTGGCAGAATTACACTTGTATCAGGTTCATTTGGTTTTACTGTCAAGCTAAGAATCGAGCTTGCAACCACACAAACCTGTACCTGTTCTGAAAATTAAGGAATATTAATGAGGCTGGATATGATTTTGTTAGTTGAAAAAGTTTGTTGTTCATGCATTTTCCTAGAATTTCCTGCTCTGGGATTACAGCATTGAAATTTTGAAACCTGAGGAGACCATATTAATGGAATAGCCCTGAGTCTGGATGGGTAAGAGCCAGTCTCCAGCATGTCTTTGCTCCAGGTTCACCTCTTTCATCTGTCTGGAAATCACTGAGCAGAGGATTGATGAGCACAGGGGACCCAGCTAATAATCACTTCCCTCCCTGTGGGCAGAGGCTGGGCTCTGCTCCAGCCATTTGACTTCTCTGGGAATACATCAGCCTGGGCGCAGGACAGAGCACCTCCTGACTGGGAATCCTGGGCTGATGGATCCTGGGCTGGACCTTGCTGTGGATTAAGCAATGGGCAGTGGTACAGCTGGAAAGAGCCTGCAGGGTGCCTAGCCTGGCTCCAGTCCCACAGGGAAAGGCAGCCTCTGCCCCCTGTCACTTCTTCCATCTCCACTGCATCTCCCAGACCACCTTTGCCCATGATTCAGCTCCATTTGTTGTCACATTCATCATCTTTGTGTATGCAAAAACAAAAGGGCAAATGACTACCATGGAAAAATACCCCAGTTTTTCAAATGAGAGAGAAGTGGAAGTTTTGAAACTGTAGGGAACTCATCTGGTATCTTGAAAAATATCCTCGTTTCAGCTGTGGGTGCAGGGCTAGCTTGTGCAGCTGCTGATAGATATGTTTTTAAGGACACCATCAGAAATGTGTCACTAAATGGCACTAGCTATCTGGAATACTCTTAGCAGTGCCATTTGAGAGACAAATTCTTCTGAGTTTTCTGGACTTGATTCTGATCTCATACTAATGTGACAGGGATGTGTTGGTTTTACTTCAGCACAGACACACTAGACATTTTTTTTTTTCTCAGGATGTTTCTCAAATTGTCTGGTTGGAGAAGAATATTTACATTTACTCTTTTTGTTCCTAATTCAAAACCCACCTCCCTTAATCTTCATGGTCTGTATGTCATAGCCTTGCATGTGCCAAACAAAAGACCTGAAGTTGTTTTACATGTTCATAACTCTGTTTATTTTCATAGCTGCTCCTGACTTACATGTGGAACTCCCGACTGTGAACATTTTCTCTGCCACTTTTTTCAGACTGTGCATTCTAGATCGCTCCACATTATGGCCCATGAGTCACACAACGAAATGTCTAACAGGACATTCGTGTTATGTCTACAGCAGAAAAAAGACCTCAGTGGTTTCACATGAGAAAGTTGAATCCTAAATGTGGGTGGAAAAAAAGTAAAGAAAAGGGATAAAAAGATACCACCAGATAAATATGATACATGTATTCTTTTCCTGTAAAAGATTTACTTATGCAAATAAACCACATTTTCAAAGACACTTCTTGGGGTTTTTTTTCATACCTTAAATGGATCACCTTGAACAAAAGCCATATTATGAAGGAAAAGAAAACAGAAAACAAGTCTGACCTTGAGCAAATTTAGTGTGGCAATGATTCATCCCAGTATCATCTTAGTCAGATAGTCAGCCTCATCTAATCATAAACCCATGATTGCTGTATGCATGTGTGAGTGTATTTATATAAATATACATATTTATTTATGGCCACTCATATTGGAACTAGAGATGAACTCAGCATCTCTCACACATAGCACAAATCAGTCTGTAGGACCCTGTTCAGGGGGGATCTTAAATATGCATTCGTAATTCTAAGGTGCTGCATAAGTCTAACAGCACTCACATGCTTTTCTGAACGGAATTGCAAGAATTTTTTCCTACCCATATTGAAATCTGTTGAAAGGCCAGCCAAATGGTGCTGACTTGGCCTTATTCAAGAGCTGCACCTCTGTCTACATCTAGTGAAGCTCAAGGCTTTCTTTAAATAATTGAAGCAGAAATGATGTATTCAATATGGAAACATAAACGAATGTTGGTGTCTACATCTGGGGGACTTGTCAGTAAAAAGTGATTGCAAGCTACAGCCAGTGGTACCCCTTATTCAGAAGAGGGCTATGAAACATTTGTCCATTAAGGCTGTTTGTGAGAAATCCCACTTTCCATGTTACAAAAACAAGCCAGGCCCTTCTGCTCCTCTGGTCAGACTGATGAAAATGAGAACTGCTGAGGACCCTGGGTGGTTTTCCATCCAACATGCACATCTTTAGTAAGGGAAAAAGAAGGGATTTATGAAAGCCCAGAGGAGAGAGGGAAATAAAATAATTTATCCCAGTGTGAAATTAGAAAGGAACAAAATATATTTGTGCTGGGTGTGTTTCAAATGTCAGTTTATGAGCCCTAAGCAATCTAAATAATTACTGGGTTGCAAACATGATGTCCCCAGTTGCCCACATTTTATCTTACCTTTTTGATTTTCAAAGAGGTTCAAAACCAGACAGAACATACTATTCCTTCACACTCTGTAATGTTTATATTTGGAAATAAGATTAGAAGTCTTCAAATGAAAGAGAGTTTTATTTCAGGGAGATAAAATTGCTTATTAAGCCTGCCCTTAAATGCAGCTGCCTGACCAAACCCTAAGTGTTGCAAAGTGCAAACATTTCTGTGAGCCAGAGTTTTCTGCTACTTTCACTGCTGCAATCAGCAAGCCATTGTTAGGCAATAGGTGTAAGTATATGAGTATATGGGTGGTTGTGTTTGTAAAGAATGGATAATACCCTTTATACAAATTTTCTTTTAAGTTTCAGCACTAAATAGAACACATTCTTGCAATCTCTTTGTTCTTTGGTCAAACTTTGACTCACACTGCTTTCCAGAAATGTTCCTAATTTTTTTTTTTTTGAGTCCCAAAGCTATCTATCAAAATCAGTACTTTTTTTTCTAAGAAAATTCCATTTAGAAAGAAGGAAGTAGAAGACAACAAAGGCGGACAGCCTGTGACAATGACTCATTATGTTCCTTATAAATTATGGCTGTGAAATTAATGCAAATTGTTTCTCACAGTTTCAAAACCCACTATAAGACAATAACTTAGGGCTACAGAAAGAGAAGCACCTAGAGAAATAATGGCATTTAAAAATTTTTGTAAACAGAGCAAAGTGTGCAATAAACAGTAGAGTTATTTGGAAAGCACTTGAAGATGCATTAGGAGATTAATTTCATGTTGCAGCACGCAAAACTAAAACAGAATCAAACTCGAACTTGTGGCTCTTGTGGTATTTATTAAGCCTGAAATTTCTGTAATTTGTTTGGCAAGCTACCATTGCATGGGGCAATACTAATCGGGAAAAGATCTGAAACCTTCAGGAAAAGCAGCAGATGTTCAACCTCTAGAGTTCAATCTACTCTGACTAGCAAAAGCACCTTCTTTCTCTGGGTCAGAGGTGAACTTGGTGGCATGCTTGGGCTGCAGGAGAGCAGAGCACTGCAGCACACACTGAAAGATTAGCACACCACCCTGCTGGAAGGATTAGAAAGGCTCATGGGCTCTTGGTCTCCATGATGTCTCAGTGTTCAGGTACTTTGATATTATTTCTATCAGGAATGGGTGAGTCTTCAGAGCTGAGTGTGCACACTTGCTTTGCTGTGAAGCTTGCACATTTACTCTGCTTCCCAAGCCAGGCTGGTAACAGAGTTATTGGGAAGGGTGACATGAGCCTCCAGATGTGTTTGTGGTTGCTAGAATTTTTATGTTCTTATTAAAGAAGATGGAGCCTTGCAGCTGCATCATCACAACTACCTTCCCCTACCTGCTGTGTTGGTACAGCATCTCAGACAGCATTTGAAACCAAACCAAAGACCTCCACAGCTGAAGGCCCAAACCATTACAATCCTGTCCAGAGAACTACAGTCTGCAATGAACCAATGCCCTCTGTAGAGCAAACACCACGAAGGGATACCCAAAGTTCAGTGACTAGCACATGGTGGCCTTAATTCATCTTCTCTGCAGTCACTTGTGGCTGTCTCTCAGAGAACAAGGATCCATTAAAATTTGTAGACAAAGAGCTTTAGCCTAGAGTCCTTTGGTGTTCAAGTCTGCTACTCCTAAACACGTCTCTTAATTGTGCAATGCAGCCACATCATTGCTATACTGGAAATCACTTTGTTTACAAAATCATTTTTAATGTCTTAGTTCTCTTTGAGGGTCAGAAAACAGATTTGGAAACTTTCCTGATGTACCTTTAAGAAATGTCTTAACTACAACAGGAGCTAGCTGAGTCACCACCAAGTCACCATGTCCCTGGGCATACACTACAGCTCTAAGCTACAGAAGAAGCATTTTGTAGGAATTGTGTTGGTGCATGTGCATATATTTGTGTACAGCCCTAATTATTGTTTCAAACAATGTGCTTAAAGGACTTACAAGGATGAACTCACCCAGATCTGGCTTTTACAAATACTTTGGTAGTGTGACTGAATTCCAACTCATTCTCTCCTTAGAGGGACAGATCTGACAGTGTATCATAAGGGATATTTTCCTGTCATTTTAGGAAAGCAATGTCCTTTATCTTTCCTTGAAATTACAAAGAGTTTCCTTGAAGCCATACCTTATCACACATCCTGACCAGCACGGAAGCACTCACTCCTGATTATTACATTAAAAGGTCTTTTGAGGAAATGGTTTGAACTTTTGATCCCAAGAAAATTATTTGATAGGGCATGTTTTATATCCTATGTGTATTTCTTTTGTGTAGCATTATTAATAGTTCTGATTTTTCCACCAACTTCTTTAGCAGCTCATCTTTTAGATAAAAGCTCCCCAAGAAATGACACTTTTTTCTTATTAAGAGCAAGTGTTACAACTCTCCCGTGTTTTCAGAGATTCCACTCTATTGACAGTGGACAGGATTAAAGGACTATAATTTGGATATTATTACTACAGTTATCAATGGGAACATCATGTCTTTACCAGCTCCCCAGGCTTTGGGCTAGATAGTCACCCCACCTATTTCACCTCCTAGCCCTCTGTCATGCCCCACATCCTGTATCCAGGTGAGCTTGCCTGGGTTTAGGTAGACAGTCAGACCCCTGTTTCACCCTGCCATCCTGGATGGTGAAACAATGCTGACATAAATTTGATAAGCCCTCAGCATGTCAATAGATATGTGAGCCTAGGAAGGAAAGGGGAAGACTGTTTGCAGGAGGAAAACAAAAATGCAGAAGGCTGGAGGGGAACAGCATGGTGAAATACAGACAGAGCACATGATAAAACATCTCCTTTTAAGAATGACGTGGAGCTGCCACCCTTTTCTATGCACTCCAGCCTTGCTGTGGCGCAAGGTGGCTTCAACCAAGAAAGCTCTGTCCTCACATCTGGGTGGTAGGGAAGAGATACTGGGGCAGGAAGAGTGGATGACTGACTGACTTCATCTGCACCATTTCCTTCTTTTGTTACTGTACCCTTTAGTTGGTTGTCATTCTACACAGTTCCTGACCATCCCTTTGTACTTGACAATAAGTTATTATAAATGGTTGCATTAATGCTCCCTGCTGATGTAATACTCCCTCCTACAGAGTTTTGACAGTAATTCAGTAATTGTTTTCTGAGTGGGTTACTCTTTCTTCTGAGAAAAAAAAAAGTAGATACCTCTTACATTGTACTGCCTATCCTCAAAATGCATCACTGAAACAAATTTCTCTGATGACCCAACTGATGCTGGCTATCAGCTTTCAGCTGGCAGGCAGGGCTCAGTAAGGCTGCATCAGTCCTGGGTTTCAACCATCTTCCTGCCATTCCAGGAGTCCACAGGGCAACTGTGTCATGGGCTCATACTCTTTTCTTGCTTTTGCTGAGCTTTTTCTGCTAAACCAAATGCATTTCCAGACAAATATTCATTGTTTTTCCTGCATTATGCCCTATTGCTTTGTGTGGCTGCAATTAGATGGCTCTGCACTGGGTCCACTTCTGGCATAGTCTGCATGCTCTCTCAGGAATGCCATGTTTATAGTGCTGCTAGTAATCAGAGTGAGATGAGATGAGGGAGTTTCTGAGGTTGGCTTTCAGGATTCTTTTAAAACAATTTTAATGACACTATCAGCTTCAGTTCCTAACAAGTGTGTTATCATGTCCAGACTCCCATCTGCCATGATCTCATGGTCAGCAAATTGTGCCAAGCACAAGGCAAAGAGGCACAGCTCTGGTTACGATATGGAGAGAGTGTGACACTATCTCTTGGCACAGAATTGCACAGTGTGCTCAATGACTATCGCTTTACCTCTTTAATATGCCCTGGCTAGGATGACATCTGTATGTGCAGTATAACATGATCTCAAATGGTTGTAAAATTTGTTGAGTAAGTGAAAAACAAGGGAACACCTGGATCCCTCTGTAGTGTCTGATCCTGCACGCCATGTGTCTGAGCCTCAGTGGAAGCAATTTACCCACTCTGAGCTTCACTCCAAGCAACATTTTTTCATACCTTTATTCCACCTGCTATGTAAGAGCTATAGGGTAATATTTGACAATATAAGGAAACCAAGAGGTGTGTTTCTCACGTACAGCTTTCCCCAGGCCTACACGTCTCTATTCTTTCTCTGGAAATGTGACCAGTTATAATAAATATATTAATGTACCTTTTTTTATATGTAGAAACTGCAGTAGTAATAAAACAGAACAGGAGTAATTTTTAAAAATAAATATATATTTCATAAAAATACCCAGATTGTTCAAAAACATGCTATAATTCTGCTTACTGACTTGAATTTCTGTTCATCTGCTTTATTCATTTGATTTCATACATGATGATAAGAGATAAAATTCAATGTCTTCTCTAGGAGTTTTCTGTAATTAATGGAGCATAATGTCATCTCTAGGAGCTTTGTATAATTAATGGAATATAATCTGAATATTAATCTAGATCTCAACACCTTCAGAGAGGTGTAAGCAGTATTTTAAAGGAACCCAGAGTCCTCTTCTTTCTTTCCACTTGGAAATGAAATAAATAAAAAAAGCTCCTTGGGGGTCCTCCCCTCAGCCTCCCAATGCAAAAAAGTGAATAAATAAGTTACAGGGGAGGTGAGGAGCAGAGGGAAAACAGGATCTCTGGATGTTAGGTGGGCATGGCCCAACACAGTATGCAGAAGAACGATGAGTGTTTGTGTTTTAAATGTTCCCCAGTGCAATAACAGCTCTCCTGCAGTACAAGCAGCACCCTGAAGCCTGGTCCCACCTTTCTATTTCATCATATACCTGCCAGACGGTGACAACACTAGTCTTAAAAATGGGCAGTGTGCATGCATTTGGCTTGTGCACTGTTTATTTTTTTACCTCACTAGAAACATAAGCTCTAATATATGTTTCCACATCTCTTAGTTGCCAAGATCAGAGCTGCAACTCAGCAAAATGCTTAGCAGACTAGAGTGCACCAGAGAACATGCTTAAATTGCTGTAGAAATGAGATGAAGTTTTTTTTCTACTTCCATCTCCCATCTCTATTCTTTGACTTTGTATTTTTTCTCACTTAGATGATCAAATTCATTAATTTTCTCTTCCATATATTTGTAGTCTTTGAATGTCTACTTTTATGCAGTTGGAGGCACATTAAAGAAAGAGCTGCTTTGTTTAGGGATGCTGATTTGAAATAACTTATAAGAAAACTAGAACTGAAAGACATTTTTTTTGGTAAGTGATTTTTTTCTGAAATATATAACGCCAGAAGAACTGAAACAGGATTTGACATGACTTTATGCATATTTTGTTTTAGTTTTGCATGATTTTGTCTTAATATTTTCTGAAATGAGATTTCTGTTTTTTTGTTTTGAGGCAGTAATTAATTTCAAAGTTTGTCTGAATTTAATGCTAATTTTTAAAGGGATAAGAAAATTCAATGAAGAGCTAGAAATCACCAAATTGAAAACAAAACAGCCCATTTTGAGTTGAATGAAAGTTTCAGTCAGTAGTAAACATTTCTGTTGTCTTGTTATTGTTGTGTTGTAAAAAATGTAGTTTCAGACTAAACCAAAACAAATGAAAAATTATTTTTTTCTTGAAATAACTGAAAACTAAACTTTTGAAAGCTGTAATTGAAACCACACAAGTAAGTTGGAAAGGGAAAGATAGCCTACCCAGCAATCCAATAGCAGTGGTCAGACATTGGATGAAAATGAGTGGGATTTATCTAAATTAATTCACCAGTTAAGGTTCTGCTGTATAAACCTGAACTAGTCCCTGAAAGTTTCTATTATAGCCAATGGCATGAGATAAACAGGTTTTTGGAACATGCATCACATCAACTCTCTCCAGCATCTTTTTAGGACGGCATGGATCAGAAGTTCCTGCTTGTTTCCTTTGGCAGTGAAAGGGGACCAGTGGCACTGCTTAAATTTGTACAACTCATGAGAAGCTGAACGGGGTGAATTGCACCAATTATGTCTTTCCAAGGAAACAGAGGTCATGTCCAGTGCAGCTGAATTATATGAAATGGAATGATTTTGCTATTCTTCTTGCATGGATGATCAGGAACTGCAGATCCCAAGACAACAAGCTCCCTCATCACTCAGGAATACAGAAAAAAAAAGTCCCCTTTGCAAGATCAGAGCCAGTTCTACCAGACATTTCAATGCTAAGTCAGATCAGTCAAGTAATAATTAACTTTAATTGGCACACCCACAACTGCAACATTTATCCAGTGCAGTTGAATGATTTGAAAATCATGGGCATTCTTATCTTTAAATGAAGAGAGCAAAGAAAATAAACTTTAAGCAATATTTCTAATATTACCATTGCTATTTTTGTATGACTAAGACCAGACAGAGGAGTCGTGGCATGAGGTAGTGCTGCATTTTAATGTCTGGTCCTCGCAGTCTTAGTAAGTATGAGCACTGCTTATCTCTAAAATGACTCTGTGTTATCAAACCAGGTGTCAAGGGCTGATGCAGCTCTGGAGGGAACTGGGCTTTGGGGAGCCAGTAAGTTCTTACCTGGCTCTCAAGCATATGGTCAGCAACTCATCTCTCCACGCTCAAGGGGAGCAGCCTGCCCTGGTCTTCTGCTCTTCCCTATGCTTCAAAAAGGACAATGTGTCTGTTTACAAGGAATTAATGTCTGAACTGGACTTTAGCTGCACTGCTCAATGACATAAGCTCAAGAAGCAGTTTCAAACATTGCATTTAAAGCCAAACCCACATATGAGATAGGCAGCCACTCAATGAATATCTTTGCAGATGAAGAATAATTTCATTACAGTTATGAGTGGTGTGACTTGTCTTCACAAAGATCTCCAGTGTCAGCAATTTTCCTCTGGGTGCAAAAGATGTGATAGAAAATACAGTGATAAAATCAAGGAGAAAAATACATGCCGGATTACATACTGATACTTGAAGGAAGGAATGCAAAATAAAAGAAAAACATCAAAAGAAATAAACTGAATGGAGAAAAGAAAAAAAAGAAAATGTAAAAAAAAATTCTAGTGACTGAAATGGTTGTGTTGCTCTATGTTGTATGGAACAGGGCAGAAAAATAAAAAAACCGACTAAAGAGAATTTAGAAGAGAGCAAGTGGTATATGTGCTGAGTGGACTGGGAAGGATCCACTGGCTCACAGCATAGATAATCTGCTTTAATGGGGACAGATGAGCTGTGGCTGGTTTTTTTGGAATGCTTTCTTTAGCAGTGCAGGTTCCAAAAGTTTTCCTGTTAGTGTTGCAATATGCTTTGCAGGAAATATCTGAGTGCCATTAAGATGTGACTATCACACTGCATTTTTTAAAATTTTAGACAGAATATACATAGCGCAAAATTAATTAAGCAAATAAAATAAATTATTTTGTAGGAATATATATATATCTCAATATAATTTTAAAGCTTTTAAAATGCAGAAAGTTGTTATTATTCTAATTTTTTTCCTGTGAAAGAACCTCTTACATTTTATTTTCTTAGCCTTCTCCTCTTTCTTCATCTCTCTGATTCTAATATCTTCTGGATATCTCAAAGGCTTCCATAAAAGGAAGCAGAAAAGTGAGAAGGTAAGACTGAAGAAGACAGAGCTGAGTGGGTAAGTGAGTGGGTAAGACTGAAGAAGACAGAGCTGTGGTGAGAAAAAAAAGCTTTGAGGAATCAGGGAAAGTGGATTGTGCTACTGAAGATGTAGATGAATGAGTAGCTGCTCTGTATTGATGATCAACCTGTATTGATTCAGGTTAGAGGGGAAAGGGTCTGAGTGCTGTTATTCAAATACACAGGCTCTTGTGAGAAGACATAAAGGGAAGTCTGCCAGTGCCAAAGAAGAAATCTGATCCAAAACCTTCATTCATTGCCACTTTTTAAATTATTTTGTCCTTTCCAGTGTTCATTAGAAATAACTTGCACACAAACTGTGAAAAAAACAGAAAAAAGTTTTCTTTCTCCCAAGTATAGACATTAATCTTTTCATGACAATCTTTGAGACGTAAAATGAACAACAACACATTTTGGCAAGAGCTGACAGGGCAGATACAGCAAACAAGTACTTTCCACTGTGGAAAAACCAAAACCATTCAACTTTTGTGATTGGGGTTTGCAGAACGAACTGACAAGGAGAACTCAGCAGTACAAAAAGAGACGAAAACATCCTGTGTGCTACTGGTGCAACAAATAGTATATTTTATCTACCTCTTTCGAAGCAGAATATTGTCAGAATTGTGCACTTCTTACATGAAAATTTATGGTGTTTCTTTCAAATTCAGGGAACCAATCTGTGTTTCCCAGCACAAGGAAATCAATTTTGTCTGCTCTTGAACATAAGCCAGCCTGTACATTTTCTTTAGAAAGCAAACGTACAGGAAAACACTGATCTAAATAATATCCTTTATGTCTGTTGGCATAACACAAAACGCTTTATGTACCAGACTTTACTTTGTTTGAAGTTAACTAGCAATATAAAACTTTCAAAAGTTGGCTGTGCAGGTCTTCCTTTAGACTTCTGGGGAGATGTCTTCAAATTGGCATGTTTTAGCCTGTGCTTTGCTTAGATTTGTACATTCTTGGTATGTGTGTACACTCTTGTGCTATACAGGGACATAGAGTGCTTGATTATGAATGCTCACCGGGAGTCCTGCTTAAGACACGTATTCTAGAGGCAGCAGAGACCAGGGCTTGAGTATTTGCCCAGATGTCAGGTGCTGCTGAATTTTAATCCTGGGTCTGGCATGGATTTGCTGTGTAGCCTGTGGCAAATCACATAATCTCCCTGCATCAGAGTCCCCACCTGTGAAGTGGGGATAATAACACTGACAATTTCCTACCTCACAGGCTGTTTTGAGGATTAATGGATGTCTGAGAAGTGCTTTGTGTACTGGAAGTCCTGGCTTATGAGGAAGTATTTTAACTGTGTCTGAGTGAAATTTGGATCATTGTTTTGGACTTTTCAGGAAGAGTGAAAGAAAAATTTATAGAAAATAGCAGCACCATCCTAACAACTCTTTTGGCACGAAAAACATTGCTGTGTCTAGGTCTTCTCATGCATGAAGCTGTTGTACACAAGTTCTACTGCTGGCATCAGCAAGTGGCCTCACTTAAGGAAGCATTTGGAGGATTAATTCTTCACTTGCAAACTATCACACCAGACCCATAGAGTCTGAATAAGAACTTGAGAAACTTGTGAATCATCCAGTCTAGTTTTCTGCATACTAAATTATTCCTTTCTTGCTGCAGTTACCCCTCTATTGCATATTGGTGTAACCTAGGCCTGTGACAATCACTGAGAAAGGACACAATCTTTGAGAAGGTAAGTCCTGACCCACTGGCAGGGCTAGGAGAAGAGAAGGGAGCAGGAGTGCCAGAAGGTCCTCCAGTGAGAGAGGAATGCAAAAGGGAAACAGAGGCCATTCTTCAACAGCCCTCCACTGCCATGGTGTGAGAAGCAGGATTGTGTATGGGAGAGCCCAAGGACTCTGAGCTATGTACCCCAAGGACTCTGAGCTGCCTTTGGTTCAGGTAGGGATGAAATGTATTCAGCTGCCGTGGCTGCCCAGGCAGGCAGCAGTGCCAGTGCTGTGGAAGGTGCTCCCCCCTGCCTCAGCATGTCCTGCTCTCACCCCCAGAGTAACGCAGCCTCCTCTGTGAACCACTGAGGAGAAAAACAACAGTGGAAAATGGGGGGGGTATTTTCAAACTCAGCTAAGCTTGCTATTGTGGGGGTAGTTTGCTGATACCTGGAAAGATGCGGTTGAAGGCGGGGGTGGCAAACGTGAACCCCTTCCACTGGTGTTTCTGCTCAAGTTTCCCTATTGCAAAATTAGGACTCCAGCCTGAGTGGGAGTGGTAGAATCTAGTCCCTTTCATGGAAAAAGAGAGACCATGATTCTCCATTACCTGCAACCTTGCATCGTCACTATCAACCCTGCAGAGTAGGAGTAAAATACTATCGGTCTGATTGGTATCTCCACTTTTAACTCACTTTGCACCGCCTAAAATGACTATGAAGGAAGACGTAAAAGGTTGGAATTATTGATAGCAAAACCATAAAATGCCCATGTCATTGTTTTCTCAATGAAGCTGTGGACTGAAAAATCAGACCAAGCCCCCGTAGCACACAGTCTGATCTCATGAAGGTTCACATTACTGCTAAAGCTGCCTGTAACTGACTGCTGTCCAGCAAAGACAGAAATATGTGGTCTTTTACTTCCAAGAGTGCTTTTCACTAAGAGGAAGTGGAGGTTGGCAATATAATGGCTAACGAGATTTTAAACAACTGTTGACTAGAAATGGCCAGGGAAAAATATGTTAGCTGGTAGTGACCAAACCTCAGAAGACTTTAGAGTTCACAGTAATTAATCAAAACCTTTTTGGAGATGTTAAAGTGTTTCTAAATCCATTAATTTAAAAACAGTGAAATCTTCTTTGCTCATGTGACACTTACAAATAATCACTATGTGTGATGTAATGTATTTATTTAATTTTCCTAAGCCAAACAAGACTGGTTAGACGTCCCTCCAAAAAGAAGCTGGTTGGCACAGCAATTGTAGGTTAAGCTGTTTTGTGATGTTTCCAGATCAGATCTCTCCATGGTCTTTCTGTTTTGAATGAAAAATGTTTATTCTGGCAGGATTACTTTTCTTACAATACAGATTAATTTTTCAATAATAAACCTATTTTTATTTCCACATTCCCCAGCCCAAACCTGGGAGATATTTTCCAATAAAAAATAAATTCAGTTAGGATATTGTCAAAGTCTTCATGTTTCCTCCAGGCTTGAAGAATTAATGGCCATTTTACACTAAGAAAATTCGTGAGGGTGGAATATGTTTATCAAAGTTTGTGATCAGGGAATATTTCCTTTTCAACAAGCTGCATCCACAATACCTCTGGGCACAGATGAGTTTTGGAGAAACTGAAAGGTAGCTAAAAGATAGGGGAAATAAAATCCTACTCATTCTAGAAATTAATCCTACTCATTCAGGATATTTCGTACATGTTTTATCTAGCGCTTTTAGCAAGCCTTTCAAAATAAGGAGAAATCACTGCTGGAATTCTCTTGGAGTTTTCAAGTAAAAAAATAATACTGCTCAAGGGAGTGTGCCACATAACCAACCCAGGGAACATTAACCTATCAGCAAGTTTGTGAAGAAATAGGAAAACTTGATGAGCTCAAGCTTGTGGAAGCCATGAGAGAGAAGCCCATGTTCAGAGAAGTCTTTCCCTCACTGTCTCTTCCTTGTTGGAGATAACATAAGTCAGCAGGCAGATGGAAAAACTTGAGCCAACTCTCAGTCCTCAGAGTGCAAGAACTTCTGGAATTCAAGGACACAGCTGCTGAGAAGTCTTCTCTCACTATCTCCCCTCCACCACACCCGTATAGACGTTCACTCCCACTTTTACAGGACAGATTTTCAGCTGAACTTGAGCTTTTGCTTAGGGGTAGACAAGTCTTAAACAAAAAGAAAAATCAAGAAAAACCCTATCAGAAGCAGATCAGCATGAAAAAATTTTAAATCTCCAAATGATTTGCCACTTCAAACATCTGGTGCTTGGCAACATTTGGATGACCTGCTGAGAGAACAAGCAGAGAGATGTGTTCCTATTTGAAAACCAGCCCTGAAATCAGGAGGCAGATAGCTCCCAAAGCACAATACCTTCCTTTTTCCTCCCTTGCCTTCTGCCTGCTTGTTTGTCTCTCTTTCTCAGGCAGATAGTTGTGACTTGGATCTGGGTGTAAATGCCCTGTTAAGACTCAGGGACAGTTGCACATCTCCAGAGTTCTGTCTTTGCCTCAGCTGTAACACCCGGCCAGACAATGTTCCTTTCCTGCCATCCTGTCTTGCTTGACCTTCTCCTTACTTCAAGCACAGTAAATCAGGTTTGAAGACAGGAAAGAAAAGTAAGGCTTAGTAAAGAAGGTGAAGGCACTGAAAGGCTGGTGCTGCAACCCTTCTGCTCCAGACCTGTGACTGTGGCATGCAAACACAGAGTACCAAGCCCCTGCTTTGTCCATGTCAACCCCTGGGTAGAAATCCAGTCATTCCATTCCCATGTACTCCACCCAGCCTGTTTCCTCCAGCTCCTTTCCCTTCTTGTACCCCTCACTGCAGGGCATTGCAGCAACCTGGCTGAAGGGTGGTGGCTTTGTGAGCAGCTGTGTCAGCACGACTGAGCTGGTGGCAAGCTGCTGCTGGGAGGGTGGAAATAAAGCACGAGGGAGAGCAGGACACTCGCAAGCGTGTTTTGCAGCCAAAAAATACACACGGAGCACCACACCCTGGGGCACCTCAGCATCCCTGGGCACCTCAGCAGGATGATGCAAAGATCCTGTGTGCTGAGCAGAAAGCCACCAAGAGCTGGCCAAAAGGCAGCAGTAGGAATGATAAGATTCTGGAGGAGCCTGCACTGCAGAGCAGCAGGTTTTCTAGGGAAGCACCCTGTCCACCTGCAGCCTGAGATCCTGTGGGATAGCCAGAGAAGGCACAGTCTTCAAAACACAGCCTTGAAGAGAAAATTGTTGCCACTCTGGCGCACCCACCCTTTGTGTATCTTAGTGTGTAAGGCAAGAGGGCGAGGCAGAACCTGGGAAGAGGGAGGTGGGGTCCCCTGTGCTGTCGTCAGTCTTGAGGAAGAATGGAAGCTGCAGGAGAGTGTGTCTGTCTGGCTGTCCGGCCTCCACTGGAGCACAGGCAGGGATGTGTCCTCAGTCCTGGTAAAGGTGCACAGCCACATAAGGCAGCTTGTGCAGTTGATTTGTTGGGAAGAAAATGTTTGGGGAGCAGCCTGCCACCTCGTATGGTTCCAGCTGTGGTGTCTCATGTTCCAGTCCTTTCACAAGCTGCATTTGAACCATTCTTAGAGATGAGCTCTTTGACTAGGCTGCTTTTGCCGTCTATATTGCAAACCCTACATTAGGCTAGAATGTAGTTCCTTAAATTCCTTTTGATATATTTCATTTCCATCCACACAAGAACAGTTGCAGGAGAGCTTGGCAGGGCCATAACCAAGTTTTACAGAAAGTTTCAGGACAGCTATTTCCCCCATATACACCGTGTTTGGCTCTTTGTTTTGCTGTGGTTATTGGTGGTATCACTCCAGTGACTTCAATGGAAGGATTCCTGGGATGAATCTGGCCCACTGAATTAACCCTAATGAGGCACAGAGGAAACTACCAGCTTAAGGGGGAGTCATTAGTCTCCTTAGGAAAGAGTTAACACCCTTTGAAGGATTTCAGGAACACACCCTTTCATTGCCTGTTTGTTTTCTACTGCATAAAGCTTCCTTGCATTGCTAGTTCCTTTCTCTCCCTATTTTGTGTTGCCCACTGCAGCCCAGCTACAACAAGAAAGAGCAATGCTTTGGGTTGTGGTGGTAGTATTCCAAATCTTCTCACTTCCCTCTTAAAAGCTGCCACTTCTGGTGGCAATTGATTTTCTTAACCTGCCATCTGATATGAGAGAAATGAATGTTAGTGAGAAAACAAGGAGGACTTATTTTCCTTTACTGTCAGGACTGCCTGAATAGCTGCAGAAAGGTCCAAAAGCAATGGGGGTGCATTCGGCTTCTCTTCCTCTAATAAGGATCTGACCAAGAGTGCATAAAAGCTGTCAAGGGAAACTCCCTTCACTTTGTATCACTTACCAGCTATCATCACCTCTGATTGCAGTCTGCATTTGGTCAGAGGGGAAAGAAGGAGGAAGATGTGTCTGAAGAGACTCCCAAGACCCTGGGAGCACATTATGGAGCATTTTGTGAGCTGTGCCCATCCTCAGGTTGCAGGGCACCCCCATGCAGTTGCAGAGCAAGGCTACAAAGACTTGGCACAAGCAGATCTAGAGGCTTTGCAGGTGGAATTGCACTGTGGGTCTACAGTGAGCTATCCCCAATATAAACACAGACAGCTGCTGCAAAGCAAAACCAAGCAGTAACTGTGGGAAGATTGGATAGAGCTGAGAGACTCAGAGAAGAACCTGTGTTTACACAGAGCCTCATACTCAAGAAATGATTCTTCCTTCTTCCTTCCAACGCGTACGACAAAGCGTTTGTTCATTCTTATTATCCCAGGCAGGCTTTGAAGCAGAGAAGTGCCTGAGGACTTTGTTCCAGGGAGGAGTGTTTAGATGCAATCTGAAAGAGCTGTGGAGAGCAGCCCAAGCTCTATCATCGTGGTGGAACTTGTCCAGAGCCCCTTTGGAGATGGCTACACCCTGTTACGCTGCAGCGACTGCCAGGTACCTATCTACCCCTCCATGGTGTGGTTCCTGATACTATTATTAGTAATAGCATCCCAGCAGCTTCAGTGTGAAAAACTCCAGTTGGAGGTGGGGGCCTTGATGATGTGAGTCACTAGACAAACACTTATTAAAAAGCCAGGCCCTGCTTTCAATCTGGTTTAGTCTATGCTAATTCTAGACTGCTCAGAGACACCACCTATTCCCTGTGATAGCCCTACTAGCTGGTTTAGCTGGCTTTGCTCTTCTTCTGGCCCAGATATTTAACTACACTTAGACACCTAACTGCCCTTGACATCAGATAGGTTCCTAAATAATTTTAGAAGTCTGCCCATTTGTGCTTGTTAGCTTGCAAAAAATATGTTACTCAGAATCTGAAGTCTGAAAAATGGCACCCGAAAAATGGCACCCGAAAAATGGCACCCAAAAAATCTCCATCTAGTAAAACCTAGCAGTCTGTTGCAGTGATAGTAAATGAACTGACTGCAGAAGTTTGTTACCTTCTTCATCACTGCAGGATTTTTAAAAATTCTGTAAGCAGAATAATGAAGCATTTTCCTTCAGAGATCGTATATTTGATAAGAAGATGCAATTAGTTAGGAAAAAGTCTCCATGAGAAAGGTTTGCATGCATGTCTTGTGCTACACAAGAGCTAAACGCAACTGAGCATCTAGTAAAAGCAGAAAGTTTGTTTCTGGAGTTTCACATGCTGTAGATAAACAACCGTAAAAGCTCAAACAGCACACTTGCTGCTGCTAAAGACTTCTCTCTGCAAAAGCAGGGACTGCAGCATCTCTCCAATGACAAAAGGCTGAGCGTGCTGAGGCTGTTCAGCCAGGGAATAAAAAGGTTCAGTTGGATTTTATCAATGTATATAAATGCCTGAAGGGGATGTGCAGAGAAGAAAGGGCAAGGCTCTTTTCCATGGTGCTCAGAGACAGCAGCAGAGGCAACTAGCACAAACTGAAACACAGGAAGATTTGCCTGAACATTAGAAAACATTTGGTTAGTGTGAGAGTGACTGACCGCAGGGACAGGTTGCTCAGAGGTGTGGAGTCACAGACCTTGGAGGTATTCAAAAGCTATCTGGACATGGTTGTGGACAACCTGCTCTTGATAACTGTGCTTGAGCAAGGAGTTGGACCAAATTACCTTCAGAGATTTCTTCCAATCTCAACCGTTCTCAGATTCTATGAAAAAAACTGTAGCCACTATTTAATTTTCAAGCATATGGAATATCTCAAACACCTATTAGGTAAGAAAGTGGGAAAACAGAGTCTCCTTCACATACTTACAGGAATGTTGTAATGTACAACACTAATGAGACACACAGAGGTCTCTGACTGCCACAAGGACCTTTAAATCCAGTGGCTACTTAATGCAGCGGTACTTATCCAGAAGGTTACTATCTGTGCTGACCTGCTCTCCTTAGCAGACAAAGTACATGAAGAATCAAGAACTCTGGAATCACTTAATTTCTGCTTCCCAGTGGAAACAGCTCCTCTTGGCACCCGCATTATGTCAGTTTTGCAGCACAGCTCTTTTGTAGCTAGTGGTTGAATGGCTGTCACTCTCAGGGGCAGGAGCCAAACAAACTATGGTTCTGCATCTCTGTTTATAATTTTTAGAAAAGCAACATGTGGAATGTATGTGAAAATGATGTAATCCAGCATGGTAAATCTACTTTTCTGGCAAAAAAAAGGAATAAAAGGAAACAAAAAAATAGTTTCTCAATGTTGACATATGTCCTACCAATGACATTAAAAGAGACTAGGATCTTTTAATCAAAACTAATTGCCTTCCTCTTTATTCCATTACTGATGTGTCCATTATGTAATTATTGGACATCTGCACATACACTAATTCCAAATCCCATGACTATTAAAAAAGACAGCTTTAAAGTTACTTTTGCCAAGGCAGAAAGGATCACATGTCAGCTTCTTCGTTAAGTAATCATAACTGTTTCTTGCTACAGTGGGGTACATCCATACCTTCTTCAGAGGTTATTATGTGCCTACCTTTCACTGCTCCCTGTGATGAAAATGTGATTTGCATGTATGCACACACTTGAACACAATGACAGTGACTCCCAGATTTTTATGAGCATCTTGAGAGCCTGGCTGTGGTGGACCATGCGGTCTAACAATGGCACTTGCTTCCTCCACAGTCCTAGTGCTGGATCTTTGCTTGGAAGATACCTGAAAGACACTGAATTTTTGTGTGTGTGTGGTTGGTTTTTTGTTTGTTTGTTTTTGTGGTTTGTGTTATATTTTAAAAAATTATTTAAACTGGGTAGAATAAATTTATGAAAACCAATGTTAATTTAATGTTAAAGAAAACAAAAAATTGAAAAGTTACACTTCATGAGGCAGACTTTCTTTTGAAAATCTATCTGAGTCGCATCATTCTTGTTCATTGTGTTTGTTTTTTAAGGAATGACATAAAAAGGTAGGATACAATGAGATGTTCTGAAGACCTGAGGCTTTACATTTCCTCCTTTTTAGAAGTTCAAGTGTGCCTCAACTCTGAAATAGGATTAGTTATTACAAGTTCAGTGCAGAGGAAGATTTGTGTCAGTCAGTTCTCTGTGAGTTTGTGCATCAACACATGAAGTGCTCCAACCTCACCCAGAGCTGTGCAGTCTCAAAATGAACCCATGCCCTTTTAGCAGCTCCCTTTGGCAGCTGTCCAGGAAAAGACAATGCAATTTAATGCTGTCCTACCCCTGCCTCAAAGTAATACAAGTAACTGTGCTGCCAACACTCCCTTGCTTGGTGGGATTAAAAAAGTTGTTCAGATGGCACAAGTGTGCCACGGTGCTGGCTAGGTGACCACAGAGGTTAGACCCAAATTGTACCATGTACCTTCCTCCTTGAGCTAATTAACTGGTCTTAGCCCAGAGATTTGTGTTTAACAGTCCTGAATGTTCATAAAGGGGCAGAGGAAGAGGAGACTGATCTTCTTCAGGCACAGAACAATGATGTAATTTCAGTATTTGATAAGAAGAAGCAATGTTCCAGATACAGGAACAATCCAGAGGATGAAGCATAGAACGTCTTTGTACCTGAAACTATTGAAAACTCCTTAGGTTGGATGCCCTCTGGAATTGCCTTTGCTAGAAATGTTGAAACTAAATGCTTAGCTTTTACACAGCTGAAGTCAGCTGAAGCTACCCTTTTCCAAATGTATTTTTTTCATAACAGATGTTTCACCAAGTGGATAAAATATAAGGGCAGTACTTTCTCATCCATCTTCTTTCAGGGCACAGTAAGACAGATTTCATTAAATCAGTCAGGCCTTCACACATCACTTTTGGGCATTATAAAAGAAGACAGTTTACCACAGATTGATTTCTCCTCTCTCCTCTCCATGGCACCTGGCTCTGCATTACCTTCATAAGCCACTGAGGTTGACAACAGGGATGCTTGGGCTGGAGGGAAGGGAGGAGATACACCTCACAAAAACTTTAATGACTCCAAGGAGATGGGTACTGGCTGCACTGGTAAGAAAAGCAGAACTTTCAATGGAGGTTCAAAGCCAGTTTACACTGAATTGACCAAATAGGGTAATGTACAGTGTAAGGAATTACATTTCAGCTTGAGACCCTTTGTGAGACAGATGTAGAGAAATAATTGGATGGTGTGGGTTGGAAGAGACCTTAAGGATCATCTAGTTCCAGCTTCCCTAGCATGGGCCTGGATACCTCCCACTAGACCATGTTGCTCCAAGCCTCATCCAACCCAGCCTTGAGCACTTCCAGGAATGGATGATCCACAACTTCTCTGGGCAACCTGTTCCTTTGCCTCACCACCCTTACAATAAAGAATTTTTCCTAGTATCTATATTTCTTCCTAAACATGTTTTCTTTCAGTTTGAAGGCATTCCTTTTTGTCCTATCTCTTCATGTCCTTGTAAAAAGTCCCTCTCCAGCTTTCTTGTAGGTTCCCTTCAGGTACGGGAAGGTGCTGTAATGTCACCTTGCAGCCTTCTTTTCTCCAGTCTGAACAACCCAAAGTCTCTCAGCCTGTCTTCATAGGAGAGGTGCTTCAGCCCTCTGGTCCTCTTTGTGACCCTCATTTGAACTTACTCCATCAAGTCTAGATCTTTCTGTTGTTTGACAATTTTAGGGCATAATTAACCTGTCAATTTTGGGCAGTTGCCTTCCAACGAGGTGAGAAGGGGACAGGTATACAGAGATACTTTCCTTGTGTACTTTCCCAGCTAACCCTGGTCTACTTCAGGTCTTCCTTGTGAGGTCCTTCACTCTCAGAGAGGGGGACACTGTGAGGTTGGTTTTTCAGGCAGGTTTGTTTAAGCATGATATACTTCCTTAATCAGCTCTTCAGTTATAGCTGATTTATCATAAGTGATGCTAGAATCAGAGCCTTTTCGTTTGTAATCCACAAAAGGACAAATAGTCTTCCTAACAGGGAAGATAAGCATGGCTGCAGTGCTGATATGCAATCCTACTTTGAAATGTTGAAACAACTTCAGTTTCTCATGGAGGAAGACTATCCATCTTTGTGCTTACGTTCTTGTGGCACGTATCCAGCAGGAAGACAATACATCAAAACATAATTGTTCCAATATACTTGTCCTTCTTCAGGTTTTGACCATGTTGTACTCAGAGTGACTTTTTAACTGTAGGGTGCCCAAAGCTCTTCCTGGAAAATGGCATGGGGAAATAAGGGTTTGAGTACTCTGTAACAGGCAGGTGAGTCTGACCCAGCTGGGATCACTGTATCAGCTGCACTTGTACCACTCAGATGGCTGACACATGCTTAGCAAGTTCATCACACCTCCTACGTATCAGGTGATCCACCTGATCATCACCTGAGGGTGTGTGTGCTGTACATCTCTGAGGGGGATCTCTCTGAGGAGCCTGGGGCTCCTTGTGAATTGACGCATCCATGAGCAGGGGACATTTCCCTGAGCCTTCCAGGCAGCAAGAGGGCAGCAAAGGTTGCTTGGGTAATTGCTGCAGAAAAGGAAAAATTCCTTCTTCCTCTCAGTCAAAACTTCCAGGTGGCCATAACCTCTGCACAGGACACTCCAGCTTTGCCCAGCCTGCAGGGAGAAGGCCTGGGCTGCCTTGTCCCATTATCTGCTACCTGCCCTGGCACAGGGTATGTGTGAGACTGTGTGGTGCTGGCACGTGGCTGGTGGCCTCCCAGATGTGTCTTGCCCTCCTTGAATGGGAGTGATGCGGGTGCTGTGTGTCCAGCAACACCTGTGGTACCTGATGGGATGTGGTGTGTGCAAAAATCCTGATTGATAAATAAAGCCTGTTTTTCTCATTCAGTTGCCCATAATTGTAAACATCTGTAATGCTGGATGGTTTTGGTGTTTGAAGGCTTTACTGAGAAAACATGGCTTCGAAAATCAAAACAGAGAGCAGAGCTACACCATCAAGTTAGGTCATTTTATGGCTCTTGACAGCATGGTGCAATTTTTAAATTTTCTTTTTAACTTATTATATTTTTTGCAATTAGAAAGGATATAAGCATATTGAAAGTATTACCAAATGCACTTACCAACAGCATTAGTACTTTAGGGAAGACAATCCTTTTCGTCTTGTTTAGAGAAAAGTTGGGATATGATGTCTTCTGCTATGAAGAAGAGTTACCTAACAATAGCTGACCTTAAGGTTAAATGCCAAAGCTGGCAATACATCCTGTCTGCTACTTCTCTTTTAAGGTAGAAAATGTGCACTCTGTCCATGAAGCTCAGAAGGACATAGATGAACCTTCCTCTGTATCACAGCAGGAAGGACAGACCTTCAGGGTGTTTTTTGGTGCTCTGCATTTCATGTTCTGGTCTTTCCATTGGGTGGTGATAGTTGGGAGATCAGTAAATTCTATAACAAAATCTACATTTCATCCATCAACATTTTGTCATGCTCAGGAGAACTCTGCCTTTTTTGCCTAAGGAACTGCAGGAAAGGTTTGAGTGATTCATATGCCATAAGCCACATCCCTGGGTGCCACCCCGAGACCACAGTCCCCACTTCTGCACAGCCTCTGCTCCCTGTGGCTAACCCCAGCCCAATGCATGGAGGGGCTGAGCCCAGTCTGGGCTCAGATCTGGGCTCAGGTCTGGGCTCATACAGCACAGCTTGCAAAAGTCAGCTGCTCTCTCGAGTGCGCCGCAGGAATGCCACCTATGTACATCACTGCCCCCTCCTAGCCTAACAAAGTACTTAGCAGCTGAGGAAAATGAGAAATAGCTTTCTTGTCTGTGGAGAGTTTTTGAAATGTCAACATTTTTTTCCTTGCCCAACACATGACAAAAAAGATGTCCTCTTGGATGGAAACTCAGGAGACTAATCAGGAAAATATGCTTCGAGGCAAAACATGTCATCAAGCAAGATAGATATTTCATTAAAATTAAGCAAAAAATATTAATTCAAATTTTTCTACTTTAAAAATTATTCCTTAGGGCAAAATTCTACATTGAGAGCAATTTCTAGGTGAAAAACAATATACATTTTAATACATATTAAAATGGAAGGCTCTTGTCATCTTTGAAAGGTCTACTTCTTCAAAAAAGGCAAATTCTTCTACTTAAGAAAGTTTAAAATAAATATTTTTCTGACTAAAAAACTTTCCCAAACCACTTAAAGGGAAATTGCCTGTTCAGTGCTACCTGTGTACAAAGTAAGTGTATGAAATATTGCAAGTAATTGTGAACAACCTTAGTAGGACTTAAAGAATCGCTTAGATGGATTAATGAAACAAAAAGAGCCCAATGACCTGGTTTTGTGGTGAGCTGGAAGTCTGAGAGGCAAGTGTAAAAGAGCCTCATGACAAGTATTTGGAAGTGAGTTATTCTAAATCTACAATATCAGCAAAATATTTTAGATTGGAAAAAGGAGATGGAAAAATCTCATGGAAGGAGATCAAAATGTTTTTGCTGAACTCTAAAATTTCAAATCTTCAGTGCTATTGTGCTTTTCTGCAATCTTTATTTTAAAAACACTCTAATCTCAGTTGGAAGAAGGGCTGGGTACATCCCAGTGCCACAGCAACCATAATGAATCAGGCCTTGTCCAAGGGCAAAATACATCATCCCACTACCAGAACTGAAATCACAGACTTGCAGCTTTGGTTTGCTGCAGTTTTCACAGTTTGCTGCCCAAAGTATTACACAGCACTATCTTATATAAATTTCAAAAAATTAACTTTGAAAAAAGACAAAACGTCAGCAAAGTCTTAGCCAACATAATGGAAAATATTCAAGGGCTTTTGAAATACCTATACTTGACAGATGAGAGTAACAGCAATGAAACAGTAGAATTTGAGGGATGAAACTTCATTGACTGAAAAGAGATGAGGTCTTACATGATTCTCTCAAGCTTGTCTGCCATGCCAAACTTTGTGGAGCCCATGTCCTGCTCCCAGATCTGCCATCTGCCACTGTTGCTCCACCTGGAAGGCAAAGCTTGACTTTCTTTGTAAAGTAATTTGAGTGATACTTAGAGAATTATCCCAACCTAAAACAGCTGTGACTTTGAGAGTTACATTTGTTAGCCTAGACTTCACTTCAGACAATATTTTCTATTTTATTTTGTTTCTTGTAAATGCAGTGGAAAAGACAAGACCAGAAATGGCAGGAGTATGACATTGGATGAGTAGATAGCAGTGATGTGCATGGAGTACCTTGAAAAATACTGCATTTCAAAATCCAGATAAATATGTGTAGGACAGCTTGATATATACCTTCTGACACAGTCTCTGAAATATTTGCTACCATATGTGCACAGGCTATGTGTTGCTCTTACAGAGCTAAAACATACAGGGTGGTAATTATCAGAGTCAATTTAATTAAGTATGTGAAAATTAGCAGCTATCATTTTCGTCTCTATACTTTCTCCAATATGCAGCGCTTACTAATTTGCATATGCCAAAATTAAGGCCTAGTAGATGGGAGCAGCCAACATTCCATAGTTCTTTCTTTGTTTTAATAAGCCTGGCCTGAGAGTTGATGCATACACAGCCCCCAAGTCCCTTCTGCTCTCTGACTGGGGAAGACATGACAACACTGGCAGACGCTGGCAGCAGCCTCTTGCTTGCCACATGGCAACTAATTACACAGGCTCTGGCAAACAACTTGACTTCTGCTGGCTACCAGTGGGCCCTGAGGGAGAGACTGCCAGAATATTTTGGCAGAACAACCATTAAACATGCAAGGGCCCCAGGCAGAGGATCAGGCACGAGCCTCTTCTTCCTCCCTCAGAAGCCGAGGCCACCTTGTCAGCTGCCCACCATCCTCTGGCTGCCCGTGCCATGGGGAGCAGGGCTGCTGGCCCAGGGTGTGGTGCCCCACCTGGGCACTCAGGTGGAGCCCTGCGGCCTCTGAGCACCGGGAAGAGCCTGCCCCATGACGTGAACTGTGATTTGGGTAATCAGCCATAATTACAGTTAATGATAGCAGTGTCTGGGCACCCTTGCCAGAGTCAGGACCCCATTGTGCTTGGCATTGTGCAAACATTTAGCAGGTAAATTAGACACTGCAGTCAAAGCACCTTAAAATGCCTGGCGATCTGACAGCAGCATTTTAAAGGAGTGTGGAGATAAAGCTACCTGGCTGCTCCAGCAGTCTGAAGGGAACTCTGAGAGATGGAGGTGCGTGGGCGGCTGTTCAGCTGTGAATGGTCCTGCAGAGCTGGTGAATTTTTTCTGGTGGAGACTCAATATGTTGGGCAACCATTTGTCAGCGTGAAACTATTTGTGGGTTGAGGCTGACTCCCATAAATAGTGTCAGGAGTAGAGGACTGAGGTCACAGAGCTGGTGGGGGAAGAGTTCCCTGGTTAGCCAACTTACAGGAAGAAGCATAATCTGTGGGAGATGGTGGTGTGGACTGGGGGTGCTGATCTTCCAACCTCTCCTTCTCTTCACCTGTGACCTCTCAGTTAATCCAGTAGACAGGAGCTGAGGGCCAGGCTTTTATTCTTGTTTACCTGGTCCTCTTTGTGTAAATAATTAAGCATTAATTGGAGCAGGGTTGAGTGTCCTGCATGTCACACCTTCCAGGAGAATGTTTTAACTAGCATGCCAGGAGTCATTCTTCACACTCTTCCTCCATGACTATCTGGATGTTTTATAAGAAATGGGATAGCTCCAAAAGGAGGAGACAGAGCAGCCTCTTCCACAAAATACCTACAAAACACCTCCTGGGTTGAAGTTCTCACAAGCAAATCTTTGCCTTGAACCAGTGGAGACTTTAGACCTGCACTAACAGATTCCACCTCTCAAGTCACTGTTAGCCAGGAGGTTATAAATACATAGAGGTGTGTCTCTCCTGTAGGAGCTGTTCTGCTTATGTTAGAGTACTTACACAGTCATGGAGCAAGGGAGTGAAATGGCTTAAGAGCCATGACAATGAAGCCAGCCTGCTGGGAAATGGAGAATGGCCTCAGTGTTGCTCTAGTGAAGGCCAAGTTACATTGCGAAGTAAAGAAAGTGGCTGCAGTCTCCTATCTCAGGATATCCTCATAGACTGCTTGATTAAACACTGCTGAGAGAGAGAGACATTAAAACCTACCTCTAAGTTTTTGTCCTGGTGTTTTGAGGGAGAAGGATAGCAAAAATCCATCTGCAAAATGTTTATGAATCTGAACACAAGGATATATTTTTTAATGTGGGGGTGACTGAGCTCTGCACAGGTTTCCCAAAGAGTTTGCTGAGTTTCCATCCTTGTAGATACTCAGAAGATGGCTGGACATGGTAACTTGGACAACTGACTGTCCACGGCCCTGCTTGAGCAGGGGTGGGGTGAGCCAGATGATCTCCAGAGGTTCTTTCCATCCTCAACCATTCCAGATTTCTGTCATCTGCCTCTTCAGTCCATTGAATCTTTCAAAATTTCCCAAAGTGAAATGTATCATTTTCAGTCAAATGCAACATTTCCTGTTGAATGAAATGATGTTTTACAGGTTTTCATTCCAGAAAGACTGATTAGATTATTCTAATTACATTATTTATTTTACCTGTGATGTTTCTGCCCCAAATTTTTTCAGTTCATAAGCTCAACTGATAGAGCTCATTATTTGCACATTTCTAGGGCTGCAAGCTTAAATGGCACAAACACCTCTACTGCTTTAATGAAGTGGGGTTTTCAAAAGGACTTTTTGAAGCTCTGACTACAGACTAGATGCCTATTCAGTGTGGTATGTTGACTGGTAGCCTTACCTTGATCGTTAAAACAACAGTCCAGGCGTGCACGACGCTTTTGAGAGCAAGCCATGCAGGAGGACCCTGCCCTCAGGAGTTTTCAATATTATGCAGTCATTATAGCAAAGAGGACAGTAAAGCAGGGGCAGGGTGTGTGTGTGTGTGCATATAAATGCCAAAGATTTTTGCAATAGGAGAAGATGAGGGAAAATGTTCCTGCCACAGGGACATCTTGGTTGCTTACATTTTTCTTTTCTGTTACACAGTGCAACCTTTTCATTTCAGTGGCTCACGTGAGCTTGTCTGGGAACAGTGCTAAGGGAAAAAAAGGAGAAAAAGAGCACAGCATGGGACCAGGCAAGTATTCCTGCCACAGGGCAAGGACAGAAGCCAGGTTATCTGTGAGTGGGGAGTGCCAAACTGCTGAAAAGTTAGGTACAGAACAAGGGGACAGGAAACTTTGGCAGGAAGAAGGCATGGTAGTTTTTTTAGAGCTTGTTTAATAATTGTGGTAATTAAAAGAAAAACTGATATTCCATGTTTTTTTACTGAATGGTAGTTGAGTACTAGTTTACAGCCAAATTCACAGCACACTGCACTCTACTACAAGAATTGTCTTTAGTGGGTTTTGGATCAGGCCTTTGGAACACAGGCCTGAAGCAGAGTCTTTCCGCCCATTAAAAGTAAAAAAAAAAAAGGACCATGAATCAATCCTCCCCATATCTGCTCCAGATTCTGAATCAAAACCATCCCTTGGTTCATCTGATTGCCAGAGAAAAGGGAAAAAAGGAGAAAAAAAAGTCCTGTGTCTGTGGAAAGATTTCTCATCGGCAATACCACAAACTTCTTGAGAATTACCTGGAGCATACCTTGAAGAGGGGCATTTCTTTGCTAAGATTTACAGTAAGTGCAGCTTATGTCTGCCAGCCTCCAGCACTGTGCCCACACTGTGCCTGAGCTGGGATTGCAGCACATGAGATGTACTGAAAACAGCTTTCATCTAGCACTTACACGAGCCAGGAAGATACGGTGGTTTAATCCCTCTTTCCTTCCTTCCAAAACACATATGGAGCTCTTTCCATAGCCTGCACAGCTGCAGATTCCCTGCCATACCCTGGGAGCTGGCTAGAACATGGCCACGCTGCTGTCACATCTCCGATTACCGAACCGTCTGCGATGCCTTGGCAGTGCTGTGGACAAAGCCTGTTTACCTAAGACAGAATCTTGGCCTGCCCCTGCAAATCCGCCATTACTGCTCCACATCTTGGTGGAGTCACTCCTGGGTTACATAAATATAATTGAAATCAGAATCAGACCTGCTGATCCTCATTATTTTGTTGTTTTTCATACCAAGATGGCCGTCTCCAGTCATCTACACGGCACACAAGGACTTGAACCACCAGGTCTCCCTGGTTTTATTTGTTATGGATGGTATTTACTGCTGTGCAGAAGCCTGTCACAGGTCTGTGCATGTTTAACTGATGCACATACATGATGCGGGTCCTGGCACAGTTTCATCCACAGTAAATCAAGACTCATTCAAGTTTTGATGTTTGCAGCTGATCAGAGACCCTTTGCAGTCTTGCCTAATGGCCCCGCACCTGTCGTAACTGAAGCTTTATTACCCCATCACACAAAACACAGTGACAGTCCCCATCAAGAAAACAACATCCAGCTTACAAAGAATAATGTGAAACTACAATCTACAAAAGCAGGGTGTGTCAGATGCAGGTCACTATCTTTCTGTCACTCATCTCTTTCTGTTTTACATTTCCCATTTATGCATTTCCTTAGGTCTTCCTTTGCTGTCCACATTCATCTTGTCTGAAGACTTAACAAAGGACGAATGAATAGCAGAGCGAGTGTGGGTGGATTTTTAGGGGCAAAGGATGGCAGTCAAGTGTGACAGAAATGGCAATGCTTCTTTCTCTGCTTGGCAACAAGCAGGGCTGGGACATTTAGAAAGTTGTGATGATGAAAGTGTTTGGAATGGTGTTTTTCTAAGCTATTGTGTTCGGCTCAACTGCAACAAATTATAGAGAAATATAATGAACTAACTAAATAAACAGCGTCGGCAAGGTAGATGTTGGATGAGATGCTATGATGTTGGATAAATAATAGGAGATGAAAACTTAATTATAGGCCAGATTGTTTCCTCCCACTGAAAGAAGCTCTTGAGTTCCCCCTGCAGAATTTTCACAGGTTTCTTCTGCTGTTTGGGTGGGATTGTAGGACTTGTGACAACCTGTTGATACACTCAGGAACGTCCAGATGCCTACTTACTTATAGGAAAAATTTTCCCCTCCTTCATTTCTCCAGTCCCTTCAGCTTTGTGACCATGTGATTTCAACGGAGACGTTTTGCTGAGGCATTTACCTGTAAGTCCTCTTTCTGAATTCCTTCTGGGTTATCACGCTGTGGACTGCGGAAGAGTTAGAGCTGCTTGTTGACTTTTAACTGAGTTCCTGATGGTACCATGAACAGATGGGGTGGATGAAAGCCCTCTTCCACCCATAGGCTTCGTCTACAATATTTATCTCTCCTTTCTTTACTGATCCCTCAATCTCAGGCGCTCTGGGCCAGCCTAGGGTAAGCCTGGCTGCCTCATTGAGGTAGGTAAATAGCATTAGATGTGAGCAGAAACACATGATGTATGTGATCTTCTGGGCTAGAAGGCACATGATTTTATCGACAACAGACTTTGTTGTCAAATTCCTGTGCTGAAGGAGCTGACATGGCCATGTAATTTTGGCTGCATAATCCTTTGCTTTCACAATTTTGTTAAGCAGAGCATGGGGATTTGTCAAAGGGCTCTAAAACAAGTGTCTGATTGCCTCCCCGAGTTTGTATGAAGAGTCATTTTGAGAGGTAGTTTCAAACTTGCTTGCTCAGCTCATTCCCCATAAAATTTACCCACCCCATCATCTACGCCCACACCTACATGGTGTTCCATCCCCATTAAGACGAATCAAAACAAATCAAAAGAAAATTACACATAATGAGTGGGGAAACTCACTTTCTCCTCCTCAGCTTAAACTGCTTGCAATCACCTTGCACAAAGAGGTAATACTTTCGATATGCATTCTAAGGATGAGTAAAAGGGGAAAAATTATTACTTTACACAGCAAGTGTTGTATGCACAGAGTTCCCAGGCTCCTGTAACTATAGGACCAATCATTCTTTATTTCAGAGGTGGAATGAGGCAAAGTCCTGTGCAAGCAACACTCTGAAATGGATGTGTTGAATGGATGTTTCTTTTCAGAGCAGTTGTATAATAATTCATAGAGATCTGAATAGTTAAAACAGGTGGTTGTGAAATTAAAACTAATTTTAAAATGATGGCTGAAAGGCAACTACCAGAAAACTCTATTTCTCCACCTCTATACTTGCAAACGGTCTTCACTATTGACTGATTTCTGCCAGATTTTATCTGTTCCTCCTATCATCTTCATTTGAGCCACATAACTGCAAATGATTGGTATGAAAGACATCCTGACTTCTGCAGTATTGGAGTAACTCCACCCAATCTAGGCTTAACTTTAAAATCCAGGTACCAAACTCATCAGAGTTATGCAGTAAAACTGACTGAAATGAAATTTAGGCTATGCCTAAAATATAAAATATCTAAGTTATTGTAACTGAAGGCAGAATGGGAAAATAAATATTGAATACTTTGTAGAACTCAAAGATGGGGTACATTTCTAGTACATAGAAATGTGGGGTACATTTTCTTTGCATAGACGGGTAAAAAATTATGAGAGAATATATGTGATCTGAAGGGGGAAACCTGAGGGGTATTTAGTGATGCTCTTATATGCCAGGTTGATACCACTGAATTGACATGGAAGAAAAAGCATCTCAGAGAAGAAGATTAAGTCAAGGGTAATTTTCAGCTAAGCAATGGTGTATTTTGAAAACAAGGACAAAAAATTCAAACTTGCCATAAAATCTGCACAGAATCTTCCCATGGAGTCTCTGCTGGTGGCAATAACTCTCTCAATGGATTTGACTTTCAGAGCATTAAGTTTTTTGCAGCATTGAGGCCTAAAAGCCCCCCAGCTTGGCAAATGTAAATTGACTGTCACTACTCTCGTGGATCAAAGAGATGCAGAAAGCACAATGGCATTATTCTGACTGTGTCAGCCTGTGTCAGTTTTTGATAAAGAATTAAAATTTTAGACCTGCACATAGAAAATAGAGCTATTTTATAATGAAAAAAAAAACCCAAAAACCAAAAAACAAGTTACAACTTGAAAAAGGTAATGTCTCATCACACTGGATAATCAGAAAAGCATATCCTAGCAAACCATTTGCTATTTGACCATTTTGTCGACGACTGTACTGAGTTTACTACCTCAAAGCACAGAACAGTTTCCATCTCTGATATTCTACACGTGTCAACTTTAAAGAGACAGCCTACTCTGAAAACTTGCTATTTTAGTTGCTTTATGAGTGACTGTTGTGATAAAACCTTGGCCAGCTTCTCTCCCTCACACGTCTGTGATAATTGCCTCATCCTCTCCTGGTCCTGCCAGCCTTATGGCCCATTCAGTGCTTGATTATTTCTGCCCATGGATGCAGCAGAGAAGGAGATAGGAATGCTTAGATCTTTTGCACATATGACCCATATCCCTTCTCCCTCCGCTATTCCTGAGTTCTGTAGATTTGTATAATGTCCTTCAGATGTCAAGGCCCTTTGGGCAATTGGCAGCAAGTCAGAGATGGTGAACCTGTGAAGAAGCAAAGAGCTAAATCCCTTCCTCTTTCACAGTTTGCAAACACCTCTCTCTTTCTCCCTCTCTCTGATCTTGAGTCCTGAGGTTTTCTTTGCTGTGGTTTGAACTACAGTTTAAAATGTTTCAATTGTCATCTTGCATTGTGATGCATCACATGGTGCCCCAGCCACAAAAAGGCCTAGTAATTTGGTTTCATCCTGTCACTGATTTTGATGTGTCTGGTGCAGCTGGATGTGGTCATGTCACGGGTTCCAACATTATCTTTAACAGGAAAACAAATGTCAAGAGAGAAATACTATTGTCTCACAATTAGTTTTAAACAAATCAGACTTTGGAGAACAGTTAAGATTCCCAGGTCTGTATGCCAAGGAAGTTTAAGATAAAGTTTACATTTAACCTGTCATTCCTAGGGAAAAAGAGCTGCAATCCTGAGACTTCACCTGAAAGAACAGAGGATCTGATAATGCAGTTCTCAGGTAAAACCTCTCTTTAAAATTGTTTTGTGTATGGCAAGGTAGACTACATCTTCCACCACCCATTTTCCAGAGCAGGTATTCACTATTTGCTGTGATTGGTAAAGACACTTTGCACTCTCACCCTGATTTGACTGGGGTTGAAGATGGCCTGCCCTGATTTGGGATATTTTTCTTCTTGAATAAATAAGACTGAAAGGGAAACAGCAAAGCAGACCTACAGCCAGATCAGATATGTTAGGGTTGGGGGAGATTTTTAGCTCCAGCAATGAAAGAGGTTAACAGGTTTACTTGCCTTGGTTAGAGGAAACAAGATAGAAACTCTTGTTGTGAATCCTCCCTTTAGCCTCTTCCTGGTGCTTTCTTTGCTTCTGCAGCCCTCCCACTCCCACAGAGAGGACCATTTCCAGGTGTACTGCTAGTGGAACAATGGTGAATCCTCTTGTTCAAATGAGAAAAAAGGTATTTTCTAAGAAAGATGAGAAAGAAAGGACTGTAGCTCTCTCTTTTTTTTTTTAAGAAATGGACAATAGGAAATATATGGGTAACAACTAGCCTAAACATATAAAAACTCTCCCATCTTTTAACAGACAGAATTGGTTTCAGTTCTCCAATGTTATGCCTTGATTTGTATAATACAGGATCATGCAGACTATCTGGCTTCATCCTTTGGAAGCAGATGTTGCTTGTCTTCATACTTCCAATAACCATGTTGTCCAAAGGCTCCTTTGGGAAGAAGCAGCAAAGTGGCACACGTCCCATGAGTGGTTTTACTTCCATGTTTACATATTATTTACATAAAATGGGATAGAACTGTCATTTGGATTTTGTTTAATCTCAGTGAAAAGTAATTTCTGTGGATTTGCTGTTCTGGCAAATGAGAAAACCATATGAGGAAATTCATGTGCCAAGGAGGTTTCATTAGAATCTAATCAATGGATATGTCCTGTTTTCAAAAGAGTCCTGGACTCCTCCAACCAGGGGATCTCAGCTTCTCAAAAGAGAGTGTCACCAATAATAAGCTTTTCTAAAGGCTTGCATATTTCTTGGCTAGAGGTAGCCAGTGTCAATATTTTCCATGACCAGATAAATGAGAAAATATTGCCTTGGATTGCTGTTTTAGTTAGTGCATTGTGAAACAACTTTTTTTTCTTCATCTGGAAGAACCTTAATCAATGTGTCAGAGCCAAAATAAACTTGCTTGGGAAAATCAGATTTGGATTGCAACTCAAAAGTAGGCATTTGGACCTATCCCTAATGCTATCCTATTTTCAAAGAGAAGCATGAAATTTCCACATTTCTAAGAGCTGAATGAAAAGAATCATAAAATCATTTCCTATATATTTATTTGGATGTCTGCATGGATTCAATTCAGCAATGTTGATCTTCTATTGTATTGAATCAGTGGGAAGCACTTACATTCTGGGGCTGGGATTTACACAGACATGTAGAGTACCCATTTAGTAGAATTTATTAAATCAGTGCAAGAACCTTTTGTCCCTTTGCAAGCCACACCATTTCACCTTGTAGAGATGAAGCTTTTCATTATTTGCATTTTTGTTTCTACCAACTTATTGCAGGTTGATATGACCTCCTAGCCTCTGGTAAAAATGTCCATGTAAGTTTTGTAGAAATAGACATCAGTTTCTAGAAGATTTTTTTAATCAATATGACATCTACACTGACACAATTGATTGCAAGGACTGATATCTGCCAAAAATTACTGGTAAGGATAATCTTAAAATCAAATTGCTATGTTTGTACACAACAAAATCGTGCTGGAAGTATTTGTCTTCTCCTCCTATCAGGCAAGAGAAACAATTCCAAGTGATTTATTTGACCATTCACAATAACACCAACCCTGACTCAAACGTATCAAGTCATGATGAAAAATTTGAATCTGCTTACTAAATAATCCTTTTACCTCCCAAAATTAGAAAGAAAAGTAAACTCAAGGCCACTGCCCTCCTGCTTTTATAATCATGTTAGATGGCTTGGAACTGATTTGCTGAGAAGCAGTGTTGAAAAGAATGGAAGAATGTGATTCTTCCCTGTCAGGGAGGCACAGCAGAAAAGTGAGATTGGGTAGACTAAATGATATCATATTTCTCAGCCTCACCTTATTTTGAGACAAAGGCAGCAAGAGGACAAAACTAAACTTTTTTCAGACTATTTTTAGAATTCATATTGCTAATTCATCTGCGTTAAAAAATAGGCAAACTGTTATATACACTTTTATTGGCAGTAAAACTTATGTCTGAAGCCAATTTTCCCTGTTATTTTACAGACTACAAATGCTTCCACATTCTTATTACTGAAGATGTAAAAGCATTGATAGGAACATTTGAAAGCTATTAGGGTCATTTACAGAATTAATGTGGCTGCGCTTTGAACCTTATTAAAATATATTAGATCCTATCAACCAAATTGGACTGAAGGGCAGAAAAAAATGACAAAACAAGAAGGGTTGTCGTTGAGAAAGTGACAGAGCTGGCAAGAACAGGAAAACTGGGATGACTGAAAAGGCAGAGAGGCTTCTTTTGGCCCTCTTTTTTGACATTTTGCAGCTTCACTCAGACTGGCACTTTAGAGCTGATTATGACTACGAAATCCCTTCCCAGCCCCCAGGTAACTGTTCTCAACTTTTCTTCACATCAATACATTGCTCACAAATACTTCAAGATACTCTAATGTCCTGCAGATGTAAAAGCCTCCTTTAGAAACAGGTGACTAATAGTGGGAAAATGAATGAGTTTTTGAGGGCACAGTTGGGGTTTTGTGTAGTTTGGGTTCTGCTGTGCAAAACAAAGGCTAAAAATAATGTAATTTAGGAACTGGAACAAAGACCTTTCATTCTTCCTTCAACATGGATATCAAACAATAGAGACTCCTCCCTGAATTCATTTTTTCACTAGCAGCCAGGCCCACAGCCTGTAATACAGTGCAGTCCAAGGCTGCCTGGCCACTGGGTACGTACAGCTGGAGGGTTCCAGTCCTGTAGGTGGGGATGCCACATGTCCCATCAAGCTTGAATTAACATAGTTTGGGTTTATTGTGTCATCGGTGTTGCCAGCGTGTCTGATGCATCTGCAGGTGGACGTGTCACAGCACAAGTTCACGCAGTATGACGAGGCAATGCAATAAGCTATAGTATTACAAGGGTTATGCAATGTTCTCAGAACCAAAGAGAATAAATCTAGCATTGAAAAACACTCCAGGATTTTTTGATTGATGCTAGCCTTTTTAATTTACTCTCTCTATTGGGATTTTTGCACTTACAGATGAAAATGCCTGTTACAGCAAAATAGTTCTGAAGCAATCAGAAAGGTGTTGGAGTTTTTCTCTTAATGAAATCCCTGAGTCCCCTTCCAGCAAGGGAAGACCTGTCTGTCAGAAGCAATTCACACACCCCTCTTTTAAATCCATGGCCTGTTTTTACTTGTGCTGTTCAGGGTTCTTGAGTCTTTATTTAACAAGGTTACGTAAGGAGAGGTGAGGGAGGAGGTAGTATATGGTACTGGCAGGGGAACAACAGGCTATTTAGGTGTCCTTTGTTTAGCAACAGGTAACCTGACTTCACTTGTCTTACATTAATGAACACATCTGATTTAGGGTTCCAGCTGAGGGGTTGTAAGGGTTTGTTGATCAAGTGACTCCAGTGGCTGCTTCTTTCAGACATCCAAACCATCCTTCATGAAATATTGTTGGTGATAGAGTTCCTTGGCACCCCTATAATCATTTGCTTCTATTTTTTTTTCAAAAGGTGTAGCCACAAAGCCTCATTGTCAACAACATGCTGCAAAAATAGCAAAGGCATCCTTCCCTAAGGGAAACAGACTGCAAGGAGCAGGAAAAAACCAAGCAGAGGCAAATTATGAACGATTATCAAGGAAATTTCTTAATAATGATTTCTATTGTGCTGGAGATTATACTCTGATGGGCAGGGTCAGAACTTTCTGTTTTGCAAGCATGAAAATTCAACTGGGCAAAACATTTAAATTCCTGTATGGCAGAGAATAACTGTCAGGAACCTGACTGGAATGGCCAGCTACTGAAAATCTTATTCTAATTTCTAGGGTCCTATTAGATATCACTTTTTTCAGATTAAAAATCCAGAAGACAATTAAAAAATCAGTCAGCTGTGGATTCCAATGGGAAGTGTGCTAGGGAGTAAACCAAGAGCTCGCCAGAGTTAGCAAGTCCACACTCGCTGTGGGGGGGACAATTTTACTCTGCCTGAAGAGTGCCTTTTTGTGGTTTAGCTAGCCATGTGTCCCTAGGGGTACTATTATAAAAGAGCAATGGTGGAATGCTGTGTGTGGAATAGTTATTGCAGAATAATTATTTCAGGCTGTTTTTCTTTGTAGACAAGACTTACTACTATATTTTGACAATAAGATGCACCTAAACTGGTCTCTTTTACTTGAAGCCTAAGGAGTTTTTAGATTTGCATAGGCAGAGTAAGGCTCTAATGAGAAGTTAGTGTTGTAAGTACTTACCAAAGCATACTACCATGTCAGAAAAAAAGAGGAGCAGGAGCTACACATCAATGCAGATGAATTTATTTTACATAGCACATACCACATTACTTACTTCCAACCCGAAGTTTAGACTCTGAACTGAGGTACCAAAGGCAGTGGGGCTTACCCACTCTGACTCTCTCTATAGCACAACTACTCCATAAACTTTTTCTGAGCTTGTCTGGTTAATTTTACAGTTATTTAATAACATACAACAAAGCCCTGCTCAGCAGGAATCTATTTTCTAGCCCCATGTCTCCAGCTCCCTGAGAGATGTGGATTTCTCCCAAGAGCCCCTGCATGAACACAGTGCGTGTCATGTTTGGGGGGCCTTGGGGAGGCCTGGGCAAGTTCCAAAGCCTGCTCCTGTGAGCTGGGTGACCACCTGGCATCACCTCTGCACTGCAGCAACTCGTATTTCTAGAGGGAATGGATGTGGGATGTGTAAAGTTGGGCAAGACTTCAGCAGGGCTCTGTGTCTGCTGGGTACCTCCATGAGGTGTCAGAGGTAGGGCAGGGCAGGGCTAAGGCTCACATACCAGAGGCATTAGAATATGCGCTGCACTGAGGGAGCTCTTTGATATTAATGACTGAATACTTTGTTTTTGGTAATGAATGTTAAAGAAATTGTCCTGACATACCTTGTTTTAGTAAGTATTTGATGATGATAGATAAATGTCTTATCTGAAGTGGAAGGGGTGCTTTATGGGAGTAACTTGGTACTGTTTTGGTCAAAATTAACTTCCCCCCACAATTGGAGAAATGCTTCCATTTAAATATTGCATCTCATAACCAGCCCCACAGGAAAGAAGAAATCTTTATTTAAGGGATGATTTATGCAATCTCTGGTTCTGTCAAACATTTAAAAAATAAATAAAATGTTTATTTATTAAAAGCTTCAATGTATTGCAATATTCTGAAAAAAGTCAGGCTTTAATCATCTTTCAAATGGACAATGCTATCAAATAACAAGGGGTCATTTTTGCAACATTGCATGCTATAAATTCCCTATTCTTTTCATGATTCCTTCCCACTTACACTAGAATTTTTGGTTTGTATAGCTACCAAGAGGAAGTGAGATTTTTTTTAATGCATCTTCTCCAGGAAACTGGGGAGACTTAGAGACTGAAACTGGAAAACATCAATGGGTGGGACCAGGAAAGTCAACTGAATGCTGTATTATGCCACGACACTTTCATCCTGCCCTTCTGTCAAATAGGGCAGGATGAGAGGCAATGAGTTGGCATAATGTCTGAGGTCAAAAGTTGAAAGCTGCCCATTCCTAGAATTTTAATTCTTAAACTTATTGACTCATGTTGCAAGTGTTTTAGGCAAATGACTATAGGCTGTGGTTTATTTACCATATTTCTGGAAATAAACCACTTTCATTTCAGCACTTTGGCTTCTGAACATATGATGGAGGGGGTTTTTTGGCCCAAACTGACACCTGCCACCCTCAGAGTAAGAGAGATCTCAGGAGACTTTTGTCTGGGGAGGCCTTGAGGGGAGCAGGGTGGAGGGAAAGAAGCTGTTAGCAGCACAAACAGCAAAGCCTGTCTGGGCAGCTGCTCTGGCTGTTGGGTCCAACAACCATGGGGTCCCCTTGCCAGATTTCTACTGCATGACAGAAAGGGGAACTGCCAGAGTCAGAGAGAGCCACCTGCCAGAGCAGCCCTGAGCTTTGTTTTCTGTGTTGAAATGTTGCTACCACTGGCGCTAGTGGGATTTACTCCCTGGTGGGCTGAGTGAGATTTAGCTACCCACAATTGTCTCCTGGGTGGTATAGTTGTGCTATGGACTTTGGTTGGGCCTGAGATTAGCTCCTGAATTCAAAACCAATGTTCTTTCTCTGACTGCAGTGTATATTTAATCACTGTAAGAAATGTTTGTCCTAAATGCCAAGATCAAATGTGTTTCAGTGAGGCAGTGGTGAGAACATCCCATTACATCTGTCCTACTTTAGATATACTTGAGGGCAGGTCAGATATTATTTTAATTTGCAAGGTTGTTTGCTCTGTTTACTAAAGAGCAATTCTGTCCTTTAATGACTGGAAGCTGAACACTAGTGTAAGCAGAACCGGAATGTCAGATGATGTTGAAAGCTGATTATATAGCTTGTACTTTTAGTTTCATAATTAAAATTTTATAGGCTGAAAATACCTATTCACCCTATCTACTGTAAATGCAATAAGTGAATCTAGGTGGACTGGATCTTTATTAACCACTGAATGATGGGTTGTGTTCACACTTGTACCTGAGCCAAACCTTAGCTCCTTTACACTGAGGACTGACAGAGGATGTGATTGCTCTCTGTTATTATAGCTGGAGGTAAAGGCAGGTGAAGGAATAGTTTTTAAGATTAAAATGCAGAGGGAGGATTCAAACAATTTGATATAAAATTCAGGAGATTCTGGATGAAGTACACCAGGGAAGTGAGAATTTGAACCAAGTTTTCAAATGAAGGTGTAGGTGCAAAACTGCATCTCATTTTAAACCTGGACTTTAATACTCTGACAGATATGATACCATGTTGGCTTCTGATGGGGCAGGGGTACTGTACAGAGTCCCAGGCAGCTCAGGTGACATGGCTCTGGTCTTTGGGTCCTGTGTATCATCTCTTACATGCAAAGGCAGCAGCATCTCTCTGTATATATTTGGTTAGTACAAGCAGCTCTTCAATCTCTTTCTCTGAGAAATTGTCATGGTTTAGGAATGCTGTTCTCCAATTTAGTGCTCCTACTGAAGCACCCCAGCCCGGGTGTTGTTCACTTGTTCCTTTCCTCTCCCTCTGTGTTGGGATGGAGAGGAGAACTGGAGGCACAAAAAGGTAAAGATCACAGGCTGAGATAAGAACAATTTACTAGAAACTGTGATGAAGTGAGAAAATTGAGCAGTAACAACAACAATACTAATGACAGAGTGTACAAGACGAACAGTACACATGCTGAACCCTGTGCCACCCAAACCCACATGCCCCCAACCCCAGCAACACTTGAAAGAACACCACCCCTTCCATCCCCAAGACACACAGCATGGGTACAATACCCCCAGCGTCCTGGCTGTGCCCCTCCTGGCTGCTGCAAAAATGAGCCCTGTCCTGGCTGAAACGAGGACAGAAATGTATACTGAGTTTTGTGGATGTGACACAGAAGGACAAATTAGAAAGGGATCTGCTTGGGAAATGTCAATAATTTTTTTCTAAAATGAAGTCCTGTTTTCTTAAGCTTGATAGAGCCAGGGGTATTTCTCAAGTCTCTTGGGCACTCAGTGTGTCAGTGAATGAAGTGTGCTGCAGAAAGAGCCAGAGCCAGCTGTTCAGCATGCAAATGATAATTATCTGACAAGTGGTACTGCTTGTGTATGAGTTTCACCTGAAATAACAGGTCAGTGAAAAAAAGAATTCAGTAATGTAAATTCATAATTTCCCAATTATTTATGTGATATAAACTCCACCCACACAGCGATTCCACCTCTTCCTTTCTCCTTTTTTTGACCTGCATAATAGGTTTGTTTCACTTGTGCTTGGCACAGAGCACATTGCAAAATGCCTTTGCCAGAATTGCCAGAGCCTGTGAGTGACATCCCAGCTCTGCTCCAGGTGCTGCCAACCATCCACAACGTCCAGGCCAGCCCGCCAGCCCAGGGTTGGCACTTGCAGACTGCAGGGATGTTTCAGCCATGCTCTCTCCACACACGGGTCCCACTACCACACCAGAGCCTGGGAGCAGATGTTTGTAGCAAAATTCAAACACAGCAGGAGCCACAAGCTGGGCCAGCAAGTGCAGCAACTTGTCTTCTGCAGTGTTTCTTCCCTTTCCTTCAATAAATAGCAATAATAAAAAGAAAGAGCAGCCTATCTGGTCTATACAATACAGATTTTAGTGGTTTCCAATTTCAGTGGTACACCACTCTCTTTAGCAAACTGCAGGTTTTTCTAGTACCAGTATATATGTCTGTGAGTGAAACTCTTCTAAGCAAAGTCTCCTGAAATATCCATGCACCAGGGACAGAATGGGCAAAATAGATTCAAACAGGTAAACCTAAAGGGTTAAAGGGTTTTGTTGACTTTTGTCTAAGACACAAAGGGGATTCCCTTAAGGGACTACGCCTGATCCCTTATGGGACCTTTTTCCCCATGGGGACAAAGGGCTATGTCCTAATCCCAGTAAGTCTTTTTAAGTGTAGTCTATGCATTATGGGGATGGACAGCTGAGGTGATAGTAGAAAAAGCATCAATAACTGATCTGACAGAGCAGGAGGATTCTTTCTTCTCCCTCTTCTTGTATGTTTTTCTTCCTGTGACCTTGCCTTGAGACCATTCAGATTTATTTGAGCACAGTTTTCTACCATTTGCCACACCTCTAAAACAACACTCAGACTGGCTGCCAGTGCCTCTGCACGCTCCACACTTCAATGCCCAGTTAATGAGTGGGTACGTGACCTTCTTTCTTTTCAGCACTAGAGCTGTTTCACAATCCCTGAGCAATGCTGCTCCCTGCCAGGTAGCCTGTCAGTTTTGGAGAAAGTATTCCTGGGAACAGCAAGGCAGAACAGGTACAGTGCTCTTCACCTCGCCTTGCGGTCTATTCCAAGCAGGGAAGCTGGCACTAGCAAGTGTTTCCAGAGAATTGTAGCACACTGGCTCCTGTCCTCCAGCAAAGTGCCAGCAAAGTGCCAGCTCATGAGTGCTGCAAGTGCTACGGGTTTGCCTGCTGCTTGAGTAATCCACTGCCACCTCTGCACCTCTGGATGGAAATCTTGTCTGCGGTCTCCTGTAGAATGCTGTGTAGGAGATTTCCCAGACACACGGGGAGTGTCCTGAGCTGAGGCCAGTCTGGGCACACTTGTCACTGAGAACCCACCTGAGGAGACACAACTGGGAGAGAACGACTGCAACTCCAGTCATCCTCCCTTAGCAAAGGCAGTATGTGAACTGAAAGTGATGATGAATCAGAGCAAGCAAAAAATGTAGGATTTCTGCCTCTTTCCTCCCCTGTTTCCAACATTATATATCACATTTATTTTTAAGTAGTAGGATAATCAGTCCCCCTTTATGTTCAACAGACACTTCACCCTGTAGGAACTGCTCAGGCTCAGTGTAAGTGAAACTATGTGATTGCTAATAAGCAGCTCCACCAGTGCTTGCCTGAAGGTACCAGAGTAGTCAGTGTTACTAATAAAGTTAATTACTCCCACTACAAGAGAAATTAGTCAGGGGGAAAAATCAGCGTGTATGAACAAGATGATTAGCTGCTGGTTTCACTTTTGCAAATACATTTAATCTACTGTAGTACTTTTATGCTGGTTAACCAGAGTCACAAGGTATCTCTCCTTATGAGAGAGCAGAGAAAAAATTACAAAAGAGTCACCTCCGCTTTGGGCTCTGTCTGACAAACTGTGAATGTACCCAAAGCCCTCTGCCCTTTTTTCTCTTTAAATAATTAGCACCATTTCTCTCCTGACCATTGAACTGTGGTCTGGAGGTAAAGTACCTCATAATTAAAAGCATCTCTATGGTGGAATTTTTCCAAGAAGAAAACCTTCTCATTCACCACCAGGACATCCCATTTCACTTTGTGGTGTCTCTAATCTCTATGCATGTGAAATAGCAAGAATTCCCACCTCTCCATCAGGCATGAGTTTTCATTGACTTCTGTTACTGTAACTGATAAATCTTCTAGGAACAATGCAACAGCTGGATTCAGATTTACTCTGCTCTATTTTCTGATCAGGAAGTGAATGAGATAACACAGAAGGAGCCATCACAGAAGTGTTTGATTTCTAGGTGCTTTTTTTTTTTGTGAAGATCTCAAGGTTTTAAAATTTGATTTTATTTTAATCTAAAAAAAATTTAGATATAGAAAATAGAGAGAATGTGCTCTGCAAACAATAACATCCTCTTTCCCTGGGGGTTATATAACTGAAAACCATCAAAGACTGCTCTGGGACATTGTGTTCCACACAGGATCTGCATATGTTGTAAGAAGTACCAATTATTTCTAGTTCTTGTGGTATTTTTTGTAATATGGATACCGTCCAACCCAATTCAAAGAGGGCATCATGCAAGCATTGAATGACAAATCTTCTATTCATACTTATCATTAAGGATAGGGGAAGACAGGGAAAATGATTAGTGGCTTCCCATTTCATTCAGTCATTGATTTACCTTTCCAGATGGTTGTTTTTCATTTGGCTTTTGGCATTTCTGTTGACATTTCCTGCAGCTACCTTGTTCATCTCACCATCAGAAAGGAGGATTGACACAGAGCGGCCAGGTAACCAAGAACAGAAATCTGACACGAAAGTCCTCAAACCTGCTTGCTCAGAGAAACACTTGCCTATGGGCATTTCAGAAAGAGCTCAGGAACCTTCAGATGTTGGAAAGAGAATATGTTCTCTGTGTGGATAATTTGTAGAAAAAGAAAGACCACTTAATGTATTTTTTAATTAACTTTTGTGGCAGAATTGTGAACTGGTGGTAAGATGAACCACTACTCAACCTATGATAAAATTTCCGAAGTGTTCAAGAATTATATTGCTAATTACTATTTCCATGCAATATTTTTAAAAGTCGACTTTTTACATGTAAATCTATTAAATCAGTTAAATGAAAGTGAGGATACTTTTTTGAGAGGAACTTCAATCCTTAGAAAAAGTAGACTGAATATGCATTTACAGTGAGACAGATTTCCCCTGTTTCCAGACTAATATGAAGTAATGTGCTTTGAAGTGGGTGTTCTTATCTGCCTCTCCTTTGCACAGCCAGTGCTTTCAAATTATTCTGGTAGGAATGAGAATCTGCTCCAATTTCTTTTCCTTATTTCTGCATGCCTTCATGTTGATTTTTTTGGTCTCACTTATTTCCTTCTCCTTTCTCTTTCACACATTTTCTGTCTTTCACAGAATCCCGTTTTCTCACTGTCAGTACATTTCTCCTTTTTATTGAGTATTCAAACAGATAGCAATGGAGTAACAGACTGCCACCATCCATAACCAACAGCCCTTCCCATAGAATCACAGATTAACTGAAAAATGCAGTATGGGAGGCATCTCTGGAGGGCACCTCATCTCTTCCACCCCCATTTGGAAGAATGCCAACTTTGACATTAGGTCAGGTTATTGAGGGCCCTGTCCTCTTGAGTACGTCAAAGGAGATACAACAGCTCTGGATAGTCTGTTCCAGTTTTTGAATCCTGCATTGCAAAAAAGTTTTTCATCAGACTAAATACTTGAATGCACTAAAGAGCTTGTGGCTAGAACAATGGGAGAGTCATTTATGATGTATACCAAATCCAATTGTATGAGAGAGAAAAACAGTTTCATTTATGCACTGTGAGCTTGGTGGGGTTGAATTCTTACCTAAAGGAAGTGCTTTGATGGTTGGGTTAGGCTAGTTTTACAAGAATTACTCCAGCCATTCGATCTTTGGAGCTCCATTTTTTTTCTCCCATCCCAGCAAACCATGGAAGAGGATCAAGATCAACTCAGACACCAGGAAGTTTTTCAGGATTTTTGTTATTCCTTAATCACTCATAGAACTGATAGAGCCAGATCCCCGGATTGCAGAAGGATTCTTGAGCAGTAGAAACCTTGATGTTAAACAGGAATCAGCTGTGACACACCTTGATGATAGGGTGGAGATAATTTGTTTTGTTATTAATATTTGACATTCAGGTTCATCATGCAGCAAAGGCAACCACACAGCCTGGAAAAGAGGCTGCAGGCAGCACAGAATCTTACTCATGCATTGCACAAGGGTCACATTTGCATCCAGATCCTCGTCTGGTGATTAAAAGGTGCATTACACAACCCAGGAACAGAGTGAGTGTGCTGTTGGATGATACCCAACCTGTTTCTTCTCGAGTTCCATCATGATCTCTCCCCCCCAGCTCTGCACGAATGGACCGGGCATGTTGCAGTGCCTCCCACCACAAGGAGGTGGTTTGTCAGTGGACAAACCCAGCCCCAGCCCTGCTGACCTTCCCACCACCCTGCCTGTGGTCAGGACTCCTGCGGCACTGTGGCCTTGGCGGGAGATCCCGAGGGTGCAGCTGGGGAAGGGCAGCTCCACCCCGTGCAGGAGCAGGGTGTCATTAGGAGTGCCCAGCCTGCCTGGCTGCTGAATGCAGCCTGAGTCACCAGCACCTGAATGAAAGTAGTTTTGTTGTTGTTTTGTCCTCTCCATCCTCGCCAGGAAGAGTGCACCTTGCCAGGAAGGCAGGTGGCTGTGTCAGACCAGACTGGCTCCTGTGCTGGAACCTGGCCCCATGAGCAAGAGCTTTCCTTCAGGCCAGGAGCTCGCTATCCATTCAGGTAATGATTACACCTCATGTGCCTGTCAACCACTGGACTCAGAAGCCCTTTTGCCTTCCTCCCAGTGTGACTCCCTTTGGCTTCACTGTGAGTCCTTGGGTGTTTTTTTCAGCAGATTCAGAAAGTCAAGTGTCAGAGTCATACTGCCAGAGGCTGCAATAACAGCACAGATGCCATATCTGCAGAAGCATGTTCCCAGGCATGGTGGCAAGCTGGCACAGAGCATGCTGCATCCATGCTGACAGACTCCTTCAGCCTCCAAATCGGGGCAGGACTTAGCAGTGGCTGGAAAGAATGTGTTTGGTTTTTCATTCTGTTGTCACAGCTCAGTGAGGTTGTGCAAGGCAGGCTTCACTGGAACCAAAGTCCCATGGTTTCCCTTGTGGTACTGGTGTTAAGGGATGTTAAAGAAGATTTTTTTGGTTTTTGTCCGAATAGTCAGAATGTTAAAAAGTAAGAGAAATGTCTCTCAGCCCTAGTAGCCAAAACACAGGAAAGTGTGCTTGCCCCATCCCTCATTTCATGTCCTGCTTCATACTATAAACAATGATCATTACAAGCTGCACCTTGCTCGTCCTCTTTATTTTTCCCTATCAGCTTAGACCATAATTGCCATTCCTTCCCCCTAATTACTCCACCCTGGCTTAGGGTACAATGAATGGCCTTTGTTTGGCAAATAAAGGGTAGGCAGAGCTTTGAAGGAACACATTGCTGCTATGGAGATTCACTCAAAATTATGTGGTTGGCTCTTCTAGTTTTCTGTTAAAGCTAAGGCTTCAGTCATTTCCAGCAGGCATATCAGGAGACATGATAGAATATCTGACCCTCTGCTGTATAAAGGGGGAGTAAAACTAATAAATATTTTATTTTCAAGCTTTAATCAATACCAAATAAAAGTTAATACATGCAATATAAAGGTAGCCTTTGTGTAATCTTTTAAAAAGTTTTGGGCATATCAGCTGCATATTTGAATGCTCTCAGGACTTGGTTAAAATTGTTTGTCATAGCTTTGACATTTAAAAATTTGAGGATACATGAATAATTTTCTATAATTTTATATAAACCAACTTGTCCAGTAACTGAAAATATAGCTTTAGCTCGTTATTTGCATCTAATAAGAATAATTATGAAGACACTGAATAATCATTTATATATAATGCTTTAAATTCAAGAAGTTCATGAAGATGCTGATTTGCTATACTGAATGTTTTCTAGAGGTGAACTTTGGGACACTTCCTGTTCAACACTTAAAAATTGCACCATCACACACCTGTGGTCTAAATTCTTTCAAATCTTCTATGGATCGCTGACATCTTAAAGGAGATTTTCCCATTGAAAGTGTCACTGAGTCAAGAGTTTGGAATAGGAAGAAGTAGATGTGATCCAGAACAAGGTCAGTCTGGCTCTCTTCAAACAAATAATCAGATCTCTTTGAAGACACTGTAAATGCAATAATTCTGCATCTGTAGCAACATCAAGCTATTGGGAGATAGCTGGTCAGATGTGAAAAGAGGGGGAAATCCAGGGGTTTTCAATTTAGTATGTATCAAAGTAGGCAGTGACAGAAACTACTAGCACTTCTGGTGGTGTAAATAGGATGCATGTGGGACTAACTTGTGTGTCTTTTTGTTTCACTCTGTGTTTCACTCTTCAGGAGCTATCGTAGGTCCAGCTTGTCCCAATCTGCCTAGGCTGGGATGGTAACTGTGATAGGAGCACCTCCAGACACTGGGACATGGGCTGTCAGATGAAAGCTCAGTGATGAGGTCTTGCCATGACAAGGACTTGAAAACTGAAGAAAACAGTGGCTCCTAGATGGAGAAGAAGAAGAAAGCAAGATAGCAAGAAGAAGAAAGCTACAATAGCAAGACATGGCAATGATTATTCTGCGCCTAAGAAGCCTGAAAAATCTTGTACACGTTTCCTATTTCTTTATGTAAAAAGCAAGGTTTGAAAAAGTGAAATTAAAAATAGAAACTTCAAGCATGTGGCTCCATTACAACAGGGTCTAGTCACCCCAGGAAAACAAGATTAAGAAATCTTGATAAGACTTGAATTTATGGCAGGGTCACTTTTGGCCCCTTCTGTCTAATATAGGCATTGAATTATTGCTATTCTGCTACTAAAGGACACTTGAGTTATGTGAACAAATCTTCTTCTTGAATAATTAACTGAGTGAACACAGCTATGCCGCTACTTAAATTATACTGAGAAATACCCAGGCAAACAATATTTTCTTTATATATATGTGTGTGTGTGTGTGTGTGTGTATAATTTTGCAATTTATATACATATACATATATACACATATAATATATGTATATTTATATATATATACACATACATATTATATACATATAATATATGTATATTATATATATACATATAATTTTCCAGATAAGCTTTTATGTGTAGAGTACTGTTTGCAGACTCACTCTTATTTGTAGGAGGTGTTTGATGGGAAAGAACCCAACACGTACGTATATATATGTACATATATATACAAATACATAAGAGACAGGAAGAGTGAATTTTGCACTGTTTTGGGTCTGAACCCAAAGGCAAGACATCCTGGTTGCCCTTGTCCTACCCAGTGCCAGCAAGCAGCTCAGAGCACTGCTGTTGCCCTGGCTTATACTTCATCCATTGCTCATGCCAGACATCCACATGTGTGCACCATACAGCAGCCCTACACATTACTACAGATGCTTACCTCAGCTCCACAGTCAACATCTGCAGGAGCAAGCCCACAGAAAGAGGTTGTAAGGTCCTCATTATCAATGAACACAACACAAATGGTGAAAGTAACCTTTTCTTTGCATGTGATATAGAGACATACATACTGCAAACACATGCCACACATCATAAAAGGACAGGATACTTGGGGGATCGCAGCAGAGAAACATTAGCATCTGCTTCTAATAACCAGCGTAAATAGTACATGCTCTGAGTTTCTCATGGTGTTTCTGAGCAGAATTCCAGAAGAGCTGCACACATGGCACAGCCAGGCTCATTAACACCACCGGCCCATCCGCACACTGCGCCAGCAGGAGCCCAGCCCTGCCTGGCCGAGCAGGGCAGAGCTGGTGGGCACAGCTTTGCGCCCCACTTCAGCTCCCTCACTGCTGCCCTGCCCCTCCCTGCTGCAGGGGGATGTGCCAGTGGCCAGGCTCACTCAGGCTTTTGAGAAAGACCATTCCAATTGAGGTGGAAAGATGCTCATGGAGCTTTCTGGCTCCTGGTGTCCCACCAGTGGGATATGGGCCCCTGTGAGAAACTGCTGTTAGCAGCATGCAGCATAGCACAACCTGGCACAGAAATGCCAGAGTCCCAGAATTGCTATGCTAAGCACAGCATGAAAATGCTCAGAGCATTGCTGTCCAGGCAACACTCACAAACTAAATCTTCTGTAGATTAGAACAAGTTCTGGAGAAATGAGAAAGAATGCAACCAGCTAAGTAACTACAGGTGCGCGGCTCTGCTGCCTGGTGTGTGAGAACAGAAATGATTGTGGGATGAGATGAAAGCCTTGCTGTGAGCACAGCTTGGTTCATGGAGGCATGGCTGTGACTGCACGGACCCAGTGCCATACAGCAAAACATAGACCAAACATCCCCAGCACAAACACCAAGGGTAGTTATGGAACTAGCTGGAAATTCGTGCATCTACATCAGTTGCCTTGCAGTTACCTCTGGATTCTAGCTCAGCCCTTCCATCATTAGGCAATTATTTTAACTCTCTTAAATATCTCACTAAGTAGTCTAGGTTTATTTCAGTCACTTGATGATTTATGGGTTAAAAAAACCCCAACAAACTTGAAACTTCAGTCCTGTATGGCTTATGACCAAAATTATCACATCTAGGATTAGTATATTTGCCACAATAATGGAATCCACATTCAGAATATCAAGATTTCCTCTGAGCTACATCTGTTAGTGATATGGCAAGTTTTTCTTGTCCCTGTCACATCGAAGAAGCCTGTAAGGAAGGCAGGAAGAATAGCTCTATGCTATGTGTTATGCTGGGCCACGGTTTTCTCCCAGCAGCAATATTTACAGCATGTCCTGGACTGGACTGCCCACCAGCGATGTTCACAACTGGTGGCCCACCAACTATTAAGTGCTCTGAACTTCTTTGACATGAAGCCTGTTTTTAATGGGTGGGATAGCTTTTACTGATGTGTTTACTTCATGAAACATTCAATTAGCCAGATTCATCATCAGCATATTTGCTTGCCCTGCCTTTGTGTTGGGTGCTTCATCAAGCTTTTCCTCATGTGCACAGTTTGCCATCTGCTTGTAGGTTGTTCAGAGACTGTGTGAAGATTCTCTCTCTCTGAGAAAATGTGTGCTGGTCCATTGAAGTATTTGCTAGTGATGCAATGGCAGCTGTTATCATCACGTCATATGTGTGCGGGTGGTTGCAATACATGGTATATAGGTTGTCAAAATTTGCCAGGAAGATGTGTTTTTGATTGTGGTATTGTGTGCATGTGTGGTACTGCTGGAGCAGCACGCATAGGACTTGGAATATTACATGAGTACTATGCGTGAGTGCTATATAAACCACATACCAGAGTGGTTACATGCTGTATTGGGTGACAGTAACACCATATTCACACAGCTTTTTCACATATCTCTTTATCAGCTGCCCGTTTTTTTGAGTATTCCTTGGGGCCCTGGTTGTTTCCATGTGTGTGCTGGGCAGTGGACTTCACTGAGAGCACTCTCACACTTGGAAACCAACTTTTCCTTGCCAGCACTTTTCTGGCTCTGGGTGCCAACAGTTCAGGCTCTGTGGGACAATGGTTCATTTCCAATGTCTATCAGGATGTTTATGCTGTTTATGTGTAGGCCTTTGTCACCTGGTATTAATTGGATTGTGCCCTCTCTGCCTTTGAAGGCACAGAAGGCTTCAAACTCCTTTTTTATTACACATGGTGCTGCGGCCTGTAATACTAATCAGCTACATTTGGAAACACCATGTTGTAAATATGGGATATGCAGCACGCCACTGCATCCTTGGAGATCAAATGCTCTCATGGCTGCTGAGGACTTGCCTGCAGTTAATGACCTTCTTTAGCTCAGAAACCTGTCTGCTACACTTTTGCACCAAGATGCCAATAGCTAAACCTGAGGAAGCCTGTAGCCACCACAAATTTGATTTGGTTTCCTCCCCTCCTGGTTATGGGGAAGTATTGATTGCTCTGACATCCTGGATTGTTACTTTGCAAGCAGATAACTGTTTGTCATGGCACGCACTCTTTATGCTGTATAGTCTGCTTTATTTCTTCTCGTATGGAAAGGCAAATATTTACCTCTTGTGGGTATTGAAAATGAGGTTTAGAATCCTGCTTCCATTTAATCAGGCCAGACACTGTAGTGCATGGTCCTATTAGTAAGAATCTCTAAGGTACCTGACGCGGTGAGAAGGGTCCTGACAGCACTAATGAATAGATAGTGCTCTATCTCCGCTCTGGTGTTTTGCCAGGCAATGACTGAGCTGATAAGGAATTCTGCACATTGTAGTAGTGCCTGGCCTCCTCTCATCCTGCCTCATAGATGAGTTGAACATCACACAGTGAAGCATGACCAGCAACATGTCCTTTTGTTGCTCACTGAGCTTGCCCCACACGTTTGTCCTTTCCTCTCGCTGGGGCTGAGCAGCCCCGAGTGACAGCAGCCCATGAATGGCATGCTGGTGGGCACTGGCATTTGCAGTGACGTCACTGCTGCCTGTTGGGGCACAGAAGCTTGGGACTGATTAAGTTTTAACTTTTGAGTCTGGAGCTATATGTGTGGGCTCACAGCTGGGGACTACAAAGTGCTATATGGAATTGGCACAGAGAAGAAACACACAGATTGCCTGCTGTCAGGACATCTGTGTCTTTTTATTTTGGGTACATTTAGCACTTACAGTGTTTCACATCTGTCACATATGCACTGTGGCACTGACAGTGGTTACCGTTATATTTACATTTTGCCTTGATCACATTTGTTGTTGTTGTTTACCCTGTCTGCAAAGCCACCTCCTTGGCCGCACACATTTCATTTGCTAGCATCAGGGGTGCCTGGCACTGAATGTTACCAGCAGTGTGCTTGGTGACGCACACATGGCATTCACAACATGGCATTCAGCTTGTGTATCAACCCCACATCATTTGTGTTCCATTGACAAATGCCACCTCCCCTGTTCTTCCTGGACCTACATCATCTTGTCCTGCACAGCACTTGCACGGCGCAGGATAATTGAAAGACAGGCCTGCAAGAGACCCCAAGTGGGCTGAAGACCACATTAGTGGCTTAATTTGCCCCCTGCTCAAAGCACACACACAACATAAGCTAGTCTGGACAGACATTTGTCTAATCTAGTCTTTAAAAAGTCTAAGCTACTCTTAAAAGCTCTCAGTTGCAGCAAATCCAAAATCCCCCTCAGCAATAATTTTCATTCTGCCCATGTTAATGTTTTGTGTAAACTTTGGGTGGAAATGCAACTTGTCCTTTGAGACATAGCATGTGATTTCAGATTCTGCTGCTGCTAAGTCTGACAGAAATATAATGATCCACCTCTTGCCCTCTTTCCCAAAATGATTCCTCACTTATTTGCTAACATCCTTGTCATTTCAGCTCCAGTCTGGAGTTTGGAGTCACAATGTTTAACTGATATAGACATTGTGGTTATGTCTTTGCTTCAGAACATGGCCAGGATTTTTCTTCTGCTTGCAAACTCACAGCCTTTATCCCTCCCTTTGTACATCTCGTGCATTCCTGTTTGTCCTTTCATTGGTCATGGCATGTTCCTGATTCTGACCTGCATACAGATTGGGAATAAAACACTGCATCTTTATACCACATTGCAGCTACTGCTGCTCTCCTGGTAGGCTTTTATCTTCACTTTGGCTGTCTTTGATTGCAAGTGGTATGGAACTTCCTGTTGGAATCACCAGGAGAGCCATTGGATCACCTCTTATATTGCCAATGCTACGGCTGGATGGACTTGAAGGCAAAGACTGAAAGCTGCACTGTTTGCTCTGAGGAAAGAAATTAATCTCTAATGATAATGGAAATTTGCCATTTTGCTAGAGTTGTTAGGAAAACGAGGGGAACAAGAAGATGAGATTCCTGGAACGATATCTGTCCTTGGAATATATCACATCACAAGCTTTTCTCGTGACAGAATTATTTCATTATTATTTTTTAATTAAATCATTCTTAAAAATAATCCTTATTTTAAATCACAAGTCAACATGCAAACGTTAGTCCTAGGAGCTTTAAAGTCTCAGGCTACATAAATTTTTCTCATCCCTTCTATGGAAACAACAAAAGATGAATACACAAGGAATGTCTGTTAAGGATAAGTTTTAATGATCATCTGCAACTTATTATTCCATAATACATGCCATTAATAAACTGAATTACCCCCAAAAGTCTGTCCTGTGAGAAGTGCTATATTTCCTGTATCTGCTGCATCTGTTTTATCACATCTTTGCATCGTTCTTAAAGCATTGTGCAACATGTTAAAAAGGGTTCCAGCACAAAGCAATCACAGCTCAGGTATATAATATCTGAATCTTTTGTCTTCTTCCTTTGAGGGCTTTTATTTCACTTTTTACTGTTTCTGTATGTGAGGAATAACTTCCAACTGCAAAAAGTTCACTTTACCTTCTTTCCTCTCTCTGACTGGAAATCTTTTTCTGAAATTTGGGTTCAAAACATTAAAACTCACCCTAGTAAATGGTAGAGTCACCAATAGATTCAAGCTGTCACATGGAATACTTTGTTCTGAGAGTTCTACTTCAAGGCCACGGAAGTTAATAGGATACTTTTCATTGCCTGCAGTGAAAACTATCTGGGCCTATATTCATGCATAATTAGTGAGTGGGAGATGAAAGGACCGTGTTACCTTCCGATCCCACATTTTTAGTGGACTGTTTTCCCTACCCATGTGGCTGCAAGATTCTCATTCCAATCTGCCCTTATCTTGATTTGGGCAAAAAATGCTTCTCATAATGGTTTCATTATGCTAAGGTATGCACCTCTTCACAGAATTAAATTAACCTCTGTCCTGTTCAGATATACTGTTATCATCATTACCATTAAATTAGTTGTTCTGAAGCAACTGCAGACAAGACATCAAGCCAGGCCCCCCCCAGCCGCATTCCACAGAGCGAGCTGCAGCACTCAGTTCCAGTGAATGTACTGGGAAATGCACTGCTGCAGATTGGGAAGCCCAGGCTGCCTCTCCTCCCTGTATCCTTGCAGCTGTCCTTCGTGCCGGTAAGCTGCTTCCTCAGGAAGGTGTCAGAGAGGAGGTCTGGAGGGGAATAGCTTTGTGATTACACCTGGGAGAATCCAGAGGTCTCAGTTTCCTCCTGAGTCCCTGGCTGTGAGCTGATTCCTCTGTTCCTCATGTATGAAATCACTACAATGTCTTTGCCTCCTTCCCTTCTCCATTTCCCCACTCTGCTGTCTAACAGGCGCTGCAACTGCACCTTCAATGCAAACATAGCTTTCAATATCACAGTTTCCAATTGTTATTTATTACATTGGTAATTTTATGATCTACTTAATGACAAATATTTGCATGATTTTCCTCTATGAAATTATTGTGTAGTTTCTGTCACTAAATTACAAAGTCATGAATGATTTGATAATGTTTGATTCATTTAGAAAAGTCTATCCCTTGTCATAAATGTTATTACAGTGCATAACTTGTACTTTCAATCTTAGGCAAATCTTAGTAGTAGTGGGCTTTCTTGGACTGAGAGCAGCAAAACTCCCATTCTTTGTGTTTTAAGGCTTTTTCTTAGAGAACTGGCATCCTCACAAGCAAAAAAATCTGGGCAGTGACCAAACTTTTATTGTAAAAGAAGTACGATGAAAAGAAATATGCTTTATAAGTGCAAAAAGCCATGAGACAATCCTGGATGTGCAAAAGTTAAGTAAGGCTAAGAAGTCACTGTGTATTTATGACAAATATATATTTATATGTGTGTACATAAAGCCAATCTCTTTTTCAAGGACAGGTAATGACTTCATGATGTGGACAGTTGACTTCATTACAGTAAGACATATGGTTTCATAAATTCAATACTTACTGTGGGGTATTTGTTCAAATTTTAATGCCACACACTGTTCTAAACTTATTGTGAAGAGAAATACCAGCTGATGATGAGAAGCAGAGCTAGGAATGCTGGATCACACCAAACTTTGCCAGGACACAGATAGGTGAAGCCACCAAACAGTTACCAGAACTTTGCAGCAGACACTGTAGTGTGGAAGCTTCTTGGCTGCCCTTCAGCTCCAGTGGCTTGGTACCTTAGCAGGGTGGACCATGGGTTTGATATGAAACCTCTATGTCTTTGCTTACTGGCAAAATGAAAAAATGTAATTAAAATCTACACATATACAAAGTACATGGAATTGAATCCTGTACCTGCTCTGATAAACATGAATTTTGCTTGTGTCTTCAAAAGGCCAGGATTTTACCCAGAATGTTTAGGTCTCCTTATTTTGAAACAAAAGACACATTTTAAAACTTAATTTATAAAGATGCCCACCATAAAATTTGTTTATGTATATAGCAGTGTTACTAATCAGCTTTTCAAGACGTAAGCCTTTATAGCTTAATGATTCCTTTTCTATTTAGAGAGTAATTTTATAGTAGATCATTACATTTTGAGCAAAAGAGAAGTGGATTTGAGTTTCAAGTATGTTCTTAGATTTTGACTTGAATTCTTGCTCATTATTGGGATTTGTCTGAGGTCTGTGCTGGCATCAGTGTGATAATATAAAATACCCACAATGGCTCTAACCACAGTTTACAAAGCTGCTTATACCCACACACGTATATTCTCAAACACAATTTTAGTCCACAATGGAGCTCACCTGAGGCAAGTCAGTTCTGTCATTCTGTTGTGTTACTTTTGAGCTACCAATGCCTAGTTTTAGAGGATTGTAATTAGGTAGATGAGACATGTCTAAACCTCAGTGCAGTGGTTCACAACGAATGTCTGGTTTTAAGCTTAGCATCTATTTCTGCTTGGGGAAATACAGTAAAAACAATGTGGATTTTTAACTATACTGTGAATATCTAGTTTCCACGGAACTATACTTGTAGCAGAGAACCATTGCTGAAGCTCTGGCTTGGAAAGATGGGGCATAGAGACTTCAAGAGGCAGCCACAAGCTGAAAAAAGTGTATGCAAAGGCTTGGATCTGTATAAGAGTTCATGATATCACCCTCTAATACTGACTACACTTAATACAATATTTATTTAGTGAATATGTTAAATGAGTCACTGGTTTTTTAGCTAGACTTCCCCGGAACTTTCATTTTGCAAACAATTGACTGTGACCCTGCAAACACTGATTCATGTGCGTGGCAGTGATCGAGAGCACCCACAGTATGAGAAATGAAGCATGTGTGTACCTCTGCACAGGGTCAGGGCCACAGAGGTGGGTGATACTGATTTCATACTTTTGACCCTAACCAAAACATTCCTTGTTTTTAACAGCTTACTTTTCTTTCTTAATCTGTAAAGCAGTCTTTGGCTGGTGACAGCTGTGAGAATTCTGAAATCCATAATGTACCATGGGGACCTATTCTGATTTCTGTTGCCTTGTAACACACTTAGAGCGGCACATGGAAAGTGAATAGTGAGAATTTTCTGTTGGTGAAAAGAAACAGAGTCATCCAGGGGAAGGAGACCCAAGAGAGCCAACCTCAGAGTCGTAGGAGAGGTCTCATTTTGTTCCAGAAGTTCCTTCATGATTCTGTGAGCATTTTCCCTCATTCACTTGTACTTTTACCAGCTTTACATTGCTCCCCTGCAAACCTAGCTGGTCCCATGGCCTGTATTCCATTCCCAGCATCTGGGAAGCCCTGTGACAAAGCTACAAAACTTTCCTATTCTTGAAGGGAATCAGATATTGTGGAGTCCCTGGATATCTTTCTCTGTGATTCCAGTTTGGTTTTCATCCCACAAGCATGAGTTAACAGAGTCAGTTATATTAAGTGTATACGATGTAAAGAAGTCAACCCTTTTAGCTGGTAGAGGGAAGGGAGAGACTTCAGTGAGGTTTGTAGCTTACTAGAAGCTTGTATTAGAAAGCGAAAGCCAGACCCCACATTGGTGAAACTATTTAAAATAGAAAAAGCATGCAGTACAAAATTCACACTGTCTGCCTCCTATTCACATTTACACTCTCATTTGGAGCAGATAGAGGATTATGCTTTAAGACTTGTTGGGTTTCCCTTTATGGCAAGGAAAATACTCTTGGAATAATGGACATATCAGAGTAGCTGGGCAGAGCTTCCTACTGAAATTGTTGGAGAAGGGTTTCCCCAGATCCATGCATGAAACCTGGAAGATAATAATTGCTCACAAAGCTCCTTTGCCTGCTTTCTGGGACAATAGGTTATATATTTCTTTACCAGCAAAGTGCCCTTGCTCCAACTCTGACCTGTGCAAACTCCTTGTGTGAACAGCCTTGAGAGCCTGTTTGCTGTTGAAGGAGGCTTGGACAGGGTTCCTTATGCTAACTTTCCAGGTTACACTTCCTTCCTGTAGATGTAGCCCTCCGTGGCTGAAGGTGAGAATATGATTCACCCTAAAATCCGTGTATCAGCCATGGAGGCATGGAGTCCCAGATTATGTGACAAGTAATATGCATGCTTCTTCAGTCCAGTCAACAGAGGAGAGTTGTCACAGAGTCAGTTCTTCCAACAGGAGGCTGAATAATTCCAGCTATCTCCCAGATATCTGCTTAAGGGCTCTCTCTTAGAGAGAGCTTAGATATGTCTTAGATGTCTACTTGGATATCTGCTTCTTCTTGGGAATCACCTGTCCAACTTCAGACATCTCTATCTGTCTAAATCAGAGGTGATTATCCAGATTGACTTTATAATCCCACCCTAAGATCAATATCTAAAATAACTGGGGTGTATTTTGGCCTCTGGAGTCTCCTCTCTTTTCCCATTGACTATTACATGAGTAAGAAACTCACTTTGAGATATTTAAATGGAGTTAAGATAAATAACATCCCTTCAGTAAACTATCTGGGTACAGACATCTTATTTCTGTGAAATGTGTTATACACCTCTAGAACAAAGTAGATATTACTTTAGGAATGCCTCATTTCTTTCTTGCATTTAAGTGCTGAATTGCCCAATTTTACTCAACATGAAAGAAAGTAAGTGGTCTGAGAACAAGACTGTCTAGAAAAGACAAAATCCTCTGTGTGATGGAATAGTAGGTACAGCGCTGCACTCTAGTCAGCAACCATATCTTCATTCCCTGACACAAAAGCATCAGCAACGCAGAGAACAGTGCAAGTTTGAATGAGGCATCCAAAATCAGTGAGAGCACTGAAGTGTAATCATGGAGAGATGTTTCCCATTCGTCTTGCTTGCAACCAGTCAGAACGGGAAATCACCTCTGTAACTCAGCAGCATAGATTTACTTTTGCAAATCAAATGGTAGGAGATTTGAAAGCTTTGAAAGTTCTGCAAGAGCCCAAATACCACTAGGGTTCTTAACATGTCTGAGAGAGAGGATCACCTTCAGCCTTGAGCACACTAAGTGTAGACAAGAGGTACATAAGCAGTCAAAGATAACACCACTTCATATCAAGAGCTGCTATCCAGCCCTACAAAGGAATTTGAACAACTGCTATTTCTTAAGTCTGCACTTGATTACTGCAGAACTTCAGATACCCCCTCCAAATATTTATGATCTTTCACTACAAATCAGCATTTAAAAACATCTAAAACTAATGCTGTAAAAACTCTAAGTACCTTAGCAATAGAATTATTATTAGATTTGTTTCTGTTTTACAGATACATTCTTTGGCTCCAGCTACGTGTTTCAACACAGTCTCCTTACATCAAGGGCTCTTCAGGGCTTTTTCTATATGTGCTGAAAGACACTTCTTTACCTGAGGCTACTCTGCCAACTTCGTGGAGCATAAAGTATCTCAGGATAATTTAACCACGTGAGGCACACTCAGAAGATTTGGCAGATTGTCTCAGGCATTTGGAGTTAACCAATAATAACATCCCTGCTCCTAATCCTCCAGATTTCTTCTAAGTTCTACTTCTATTTGTTCTTAGTGAAAAGCATGGCATTATCTTATTACAGCAATTTGATTTTCATTATCTAAGTAGGCTGCTGTGTCAGCAAAAAGCAGCAATTTGGAAAGGATGGAAAAGACTGCGAGTCATGGATGAATGAGTGATTGGTGGAGGGAAAAAACAAGATAGAAGAGGGTTCGTTGAGTGATTGAGTGAGCTTGGGAAAATAAGATGAGGTCTGTGGTAACTGGTTCAGAAATTTGGCTCTTTGTTTATGTGATTAAGTAGGGGAAGCCTGCACATATGACCTGTGCTTGGATGGCAGAAGTTCAGCCAGAAGTGTGCTGTACAACAGTTTGTACAGAAGAAGCTGGAGTGCTGAGGTGACTACAAGGTCCTGTCCAAATCATTTGACAAGAAAAGCTACCTGGTAAGATATTGGCTGCCACCAAGATCCATTTCCAAATCTCCTTTTGAGATGGAATTCCTTTACCACAAGAAGAGGCCTGTAAGGTAGGGGAAAATCAATCTGCAGCTTATGAACCTTCATTTAGTTATGCTGCAGGCATCCCTTTAGAGATACAAGGTTTCAGGAGATGATATATGAATTGGTATGGGCATGGAGCACAGCATGCTCTTGGTATCTAATTAGCTCCAGTTTAACCAAGTTTCTGGGCTGAGTGTCCTTAACATTTAAAATCTATTGTATATATTTTTCTGTGTGTAATCCAATGTTCACTGAAGGCAATGGGGCCATGTCTACTGCAGTAAATAAGATAAACCAAGGACTACTCCTGCTTCTGATGTCAAATTCTGATAGTACAGTGTATGCCCATATTTCTCAGCTCTCTTCCTCTTCCAGAAGAGCAGAGTGACCAGAACCAATTTGTCATTGGGAATGACAACCCATGGGTCATATGCCTCAATGCTGCCTGGGCAGTGTCAGGGAGAGCTGGGACCAGACTTTGAAGCATGCTAAAAATATGTGGGATAGTCTTGTGCCAGTAAACTTCCCTGGTTTATTAATACAGGCATAGTCTGAGAGTCTTTTGATTGGCATCAGTAGACTACAAGTGGGTGAAAATGAGCCATCTCCTGTGATGGATCTGTAATCCTTTGAGATTCCCAGAGCATATTGCTTTCAGGTAAGAGACCTCTATCTTAAAAGAGAAAAAGGAATTTAAAAGCTGCTTTGGGCATTTTGCCAGCTGCATAGCAACATCTGGTTGGCATTCAGAGGCTTCAGGGGCAGCTAATCCTGCTCTGAGTAGGATTAACATCCCTGTTTAAAACGTACTCTTGGTATGGCTGGTGGAGCCAGGATTTTGGCAGTCCAGAGCAGAGGGAAAGAGTGCAAGAAGGAGAGCCTGTATGACTGTCACAAAATGTTTCCATCCCCACTTTGTTCTCTGGCTTCAGTGCTTCACCTGATGAAATGAAGCACCAAAGCTTTAGCTTCAGCAGCCCTGCCAGATGCTCATTAGATACTGTAGGGGTGGCTGCCTGTCTCCTCTTTACTACAAACTCCACAAGTGAGAGCACTTATCAGCAAGGGCTGGAGTTATTTACAGAAATATTGCTCTGCTTTTGGTAGCTTAGGTAAGAAAGAATTTATTCAGCACAGGTGCATGTAAATCCCAGTTATGTTGTTAGTCAAACCATTTTCATGAAGGAAATAACAAGATTTATTGGGACCAGAATTGTAGCAGAACTCATGGATGAGCTCCTACACAAAATTTTATCCTGTTTTCCATAGTTAGGGGTAAAGAAGTTGAATTTCCTTGACTCCAAGTACCTGTGCTGACAGTGGCCAACTGATTTCTTAAAAACCATCTCTACTGATAAACTCAGCTGTTGGAAAGTATGAGACAACACAGAAATTTGGTGCTGCCTTACCAATTCTGGAAAACCTTAATTTTTAAGTAGATTCTCTTTGAAACTGGAGTGCTGTGGACCTGTGAGAAGCATAGCAGGCCATAACCCATGTTGTCCAGAGGGCTAGGGGAATTGTTCCCTGCAGCTCCAGAGCAAGGGTCAGTATGAACACACGCAGAATTGCACACACGTTTTATGGCTTGCCCAGACCACTTTGTGAGAAACACATACAATTAAGGGCTTATTAATTAACCATATGTTCTGAGCATGGGAAGCACTGATATGTGCAAGCAGTTTCTTCTGCACCCTTCCCTTTAAGATTATATAGAAGGCAAATTACTGTTACTGTTCTGCACCTCATTGTAAGAGCCTGACACATAACTGTGGTGAAAATTAGTTTGGCTCTGCTGAGGAGGCAGTTCAAATTATAGCTCAGCTGAGTGTTTGGCCTGGTGTACTCAGATTTATAGATACCACCAAGCCTATCATATCCAGGTGAAGCATTTGCATACTTGCATGCAGTATTTACATATTAAAGTACAGTATTTACATGTTCTTTATTTTGCATGTCGCGACTTTTGACAAATAAAGGAAACACTTCAAACTGCGTCTTTATTTTTGTTTCCTATGTCTCAGATTTTCCAGAAAAATAAGTTGCTACATCCCCCTCTTTCATCCCCGAGAAAGAGCAGGAAAACGAGTGGCTTTCCTGCAGCAGCTGTTGCACCTGCTGTTTACAGTGAAGTTGGACCACAGCAATGCTTCTTTTCTGGTCCACAACATTTCCTCCAGCAGTCAAAGCCAACACATCAAAGTGAAAGCTCTGAAGGAGAAAAACAATGTGACCTATTGTTCCAAGAAAACAAAATAAATCATTTGTAGGAAAGGAGTAAAAACTCCTAACTGGATTTTCAAAACATAAATATTGGGAAGAAGACTGTGCAAGGCAAGATGTAACGTGTGGTTGTGATGATGCTAGACACGCTACAATTTCTAGAACTTCGCTGTACTCTCACTTTGATAAGTTCTAACAATAGAAGAAATGCATACAGTGCATGCCATGATTCTTTGGAGGCACACATCACAGCTCAAGATAAAAGCCAGTGTCGGACCCTCTCATTTGCTTCTATTTCCAGTTTTGAAAAGCCCCAAATTCTGAAACTCTTCAGTCTGATGAAGTTTGGACCTATTCTTGTAATCACAGTGTTTCCCCTTTTGTTCTTCTTCCTTGCTGTTGTTTGTTATTCTTATGATGGAAGTACCTTGAGGTTCCCACTGAGGGCCCCATTGTGCTAGACAATTACACTGCACAAAGAGGTTGTGATGTAAATAGAGAAACCAGTGTGTGGTAGAGGAAATACAGTGGAGGATCAGCTTGCCTGTACTCTCCTGAAAGTTCAGAAACAGAGGTGGTTAAAACCCTGCTTTGTGTTGCCTGGCTTCTAAATTCCTTTTTAGTATAGGAGGAAGTCAAATATGCTACATCATTTTACCTGGATGAGAGGGATTAGATTTTTTCAAAAACTAAAAAAAACCAAGTTGCTGTGCTGTAAGGAGGAGGTGTGGAAACATATACTTGATTGCCAACCAGGATTTCTCAAGAAACTCAATGAAATCTGGAAGATTGCCTGCCATCATGAAATCATGTTATCCAGAGGCACTTGGGTTACCTCCCCTCTCAGCATAAGCATGTTACTTTTGACCTTGTGACCTAGATATGTGTAATAAAATCTTCAACTTTCTCCCAGCAGTATTGCTGTAAACATGTAGCTGTGGAATGGTGCACCCTATTTCCTGTGATCCTAGTTTGGGGTTCTGATTAGAAAACTGAAGGCACAGAAATCAAAGGCTGGTTCCTGTTTTCTGGATGCTGTTTTGGGAGCCCTTCCATCAGAGAAAAGGAAACAGATCAGAAAAGTCTGTCTAAAAGTAGATCTTCTCTGTCAGTTTACTTGAAAGAGTCTGGCACAGCAGATGCAGAACTGTGTATCCAGCTGAAATAAAAGCAAACACAGTTGTTTCATAAGAAATGGAAATCCAGAACATGACTCAGTTTCTTCCTATTGTAATGAAAGTCCAGAGGAAATTAATGAAACCTATTACAAATTTAATGAAGTAAATGAAACAATTCCACTGCCTTGGTTTAATGACTTCCACACAAAACCCTCAAAGGGTTGGTGCATTCTGCCTCCTGGGTTCACAGCACTGGGCCAGGTCCTTGAAATAATAGCAACAGGCTGAAAAGCTGTGTCTCATGTTCTGATGTTAATGCACTGAACTGAAACAGTTGCAAAATAAATACTGAAAATAAAGGACTTTGGACTGGTCAAGAGGTAAAAGCACAGTTTGTAGAGCTTAGTGGAGAGATAACTACACTGAACTTTGATGGCCATTGAGAGGTAGGGGATCAGAGGACTCAATCCATTGCATTCCCTCTACAGCCTTTGCATGGATAAAACCAAGAGCAAGGGGAAAAAGAGTAATTTTTAAATGTGAAAAAGAGTAATTTTTAAATGTTAAGTATATACAATCCTATAGTGCACTAGCTGGATAAAAAACTCCATTAAAGAGGCTCCTATTTTTGTTCCTCTTCTGTATCTGATCATCTTGTCACTTAGGAACATCTTTCTTACCCTGTCTTACTCTCAACAAAGCTACAAATTTACTTTCCCCCATTAATGTGAAGAATCATTACCAGGTGTTCTAGAGCTACTTATACTGCTAGATCTTGCCCTAAAAAATTCTTCATTAAAAATATAGAATTTCTTTTGTAATGCAACAGGCGTTTGGTAATTAGGAAAAAACCTGATGCAACTCGTAGCATAAAACTATAACTAAATGCTATCTGTCCCTCATGTGTTATATTTTATCATCTGAGAACTGCAAAAGGTTTTGGGGGTCCACACAGTGTTTTTGCTGTGTGTGCACAGCGTTGGTACAGACAGGGGTGGCTGCTGGCTGGGGCTGTAAAGGCTGTAAAGGTTGTAAGTCTGTAAAGAAGCATACTTATTAAAGCTGAAATACTGAAATAATTTCTTGGGCACACAGTCACAGACAGATATACAACTCCCTTTGGTTTTCACTGAGGCTTAGGTGCTGCTCTACACTTTCTTCTAGTTTCCCTCTCCCTTCCATCCAAACTAAGATGTAAAGATTATTGACCCTGTCCTGCTTTCATAGACCAGACAAAACCAACAGGAACAGTTTATTTCAGCACCTGAAAAAAAATAAATCTTTACCAGTGAATGCCTTAAAGAAGCCCTGAAGACAGATGAATTCTGATGAATCCGGCTGAAGTGCTTTAAGGTATTACTGCCCTGCTGTCGTCTGCCACTCCTGCCGCAGCTGCCCCTGTGTTCAGAGTCAGCAAAAGGGCATCAGGACCAAGGTCCCAGCTGGTCCATCACACAGATGAGCCCATTAATTGAGGGTATCTTTGTGGCAAAGTGGGTTTACCTCTTTTTGCTCTGCTGGCCCACTGCCAGGCAGCAATGCCAGCAGACAGGCAGCACAAACAGCTGGGTGCCAACATAGCCTGTTGTGGGCCAGTCATAATTGTTTCTTCCTTCCTTCTTCCTTCCTTCCTTCCTTCCTTCCTTCCTTCTTCCTTCCTTCCTTCCTTCCTTCCTTCCTTCCTTCCTTCCTTCCTTCCTCCCTTCCTTCCCTTCCCTTCCCTTCCCTTCCCTTCCCTTCCCTTCCCTTCCCTTCCTTCCCTTCCCTTCCCTTCCCTTCCCTTCCCTTCCCTTCCCTTCCCTTCCCTTCCCTTCCCTTCCCTTCCCTTCCCTTCCCTTCCCTTCCCTTCCCTTCCCTTCCCTTCCCTTCCCTTTTCTCTTTCTTCCTTACCTTCCTTAATCTTTCCCTCCCTTCCTCTCTTACATTTCTCTCTCTCACCTTTCTATCTGTATTTCTGCAATACAGATCTGCAATACAGATACACTGCAATACAGGAGTTAGGTCTCTATAGGAAATCCACCTCCAAGCTCCCACCAGCTCCCACCCAGACAATTAAGATTTGTTCCCCCTCCCCCACAATCTCTTTTTGTTTTGTCATTGTCAGCTGGTCTCTTGGATTAGGGTTTGCAGCTCTCCCTGGGCTCAGGAAAGCTTGGTAGCTGGCAGGATTTCTTGCCAGATCAGTGATTCTAATGTGAGTGCCAGAATCCTGCAGTTTGCATAATGCTAATTTGCTTTTCAGCCCAAGTTGCCAACTCACATGCTGCTTAGCACATCCAGTAGCAGAAGGAATGCCATGTGCTCTACTCCTAGCGAGGAGGAGGAGAGTAATTGGATAGATACCCACTACCTGAAATTGAAATTAATCTAACCAACCCTGGGTATAACCCTTAATGCACTGTTGAGCTTCTGGTAAGAGGTCATTAGACTGAAACTGTTCACAGCCAATTAGTTCCTTATTCTCAAAGCTCTGATTTGGAGTTTTCACTGGCACAATAAGGTTACAAATGCTGCTTCAATTACAGCAATATTCATTCACTCAGACCTAGATCTCGTCACCCTTACTCATTGTAAGGGTAGTAGAACTGGACCTTAATGGCTGTGCCAATGAAATGCTGGACATGTCAGGGTGGGGTGATACTGGAGATAGCACCACACCTAAGGGATGTTGCCAGTCACTGGGCTAAATGCCAGCTACTTTCAGGTGACTGGGTGTGGGGCTATCTCACTGCATTACCACACACTCAAGTGTCTTTCTGCAATACCAGTTCTTTCAAAGCAGAAGAAAGCCAGACCGCCTAAAAAAAACACCTTAACCATCGCCTTTGCTTTCATTCTAAGCATACACAGCGATGCTAATAGAGCTGCAGCATGACTTCTAAAAGGTGGGACCCTTCTGAACAAGTTGTCCAGGCTCTCTCTCTCCAATAAACTTTGGGAAATGAGTAGCTCTGAAGAAAGATTGATCCTTCCTTCATGAGACACCTCTCTGAGGCAGGGTGAGCTGGACTGCCTTCAGAAGGCAATGGAATCTGAAGGGCAGGAGGCCCTGTACTGGATCTGTTCAGTCAGCTGAAGTCTGTGGAGTTGCACCTCATGCTTAGTGACAGAAGCTGAGCCTGGCTTGCGTTCTGACTGATGGCTTGGTCACAGCCAGGGACTGTGGGTCACATCTCCTGTGCCAGTCAGTGACTCAGTGATGTGCCACTGCCAACCCCTCAGGTCTGTGAGACGCTCCTCCTGTCATCCCCTGAGCAGCAGGGAGTAACTTGGGCGCTGTGAGAAGCCACTTTGATTTTCTCTGTTTGCTCAGCAGGAAGGCAAGTGTCCCCGTCCAACGGGCTGTGCAGACCTGCTCTGGGAGCACAGCTCACCCACAGGCAGCCAGTGAGCAGCTTGTCCTTCTCCCTAAAATGAGCAAATGTCCCAACAATGCCCAGCAAGTGGCACCTGGGAAGGGCTTTGGAGGAGTGCTGACTGCACACTCTCTAATCTAGGAGGTGTGGAGATTGCAGGGGAATTGGGTAAGGAATTTACTATGAAGGCTATAAAAGAAACTGGCCAAGTAAGACACAATAGCCAAATAATATTGCTTAAATTTCTTGATCTTTCATGCTTGGATTTTGTTGCTTTGGAAAGTGTAGAGGTGAAATTCTCCCAAATGTGTCTTTTTTATTTTGTCCTGTGTGATACCTTGCATTGTGTTCCTCTCCATTTTAATAAAGCTCCAAATATGTGTAAAAGTGGGAACTGGAGTGATTTATTGTCCCTCCCTTGAAGCAGTGGCTGTGTATTGAGAAACAGCAAAACATTGTTTGTTAAAGCACTATCTCTACAGAAAGGCCTTATCACTTGGGTTTGGAGGACCACAGGAAGATAAAGTATTGTACCATCTGACAGACTAATGAAAGAGAAGTATTCTTAGGACTTTTGAGGCCTGAGAAAGATGTCAAAATCCAAATCTTTTCTGCTGTGTTAGCAATGTGCACTTGCTGTCTCATGGGACAGGGCTGTTGACTCAAACTAAAGGTGCAAGTTGGTCCCACTGTTGAGGACATCACTAGAGGAACACTGTCGTGGGGAAGCATCCTATCAAAGAAACCACTGCCATTTTTGCTTGTTTATGGAGTTTGGTAGATGCATATGAAAAATACATTAGATTTTCAGCATGATATAAACTTAAATAATTCCAGAAGCTGGGGCCCCAAAATTGCTGACATTCATTGGGATGTCTGGATTTATTAGGCATCCTCAGGTAATGCAATAATGCATATGCTTAAGGGATTACATGATAGGGGAGTTACATGACATAAAATAAACCTGCCCAGCAGATGGGTCACAGAGATGAAAAGCCATGCAGAAAGTGTTTTGGAGGGGGAAAATATGGGGTCACTGATAAACTTTTAGAAATCTCTGTGGTTAGTTCTGTTCCTGGTGAGAGTGAGATTAAGAGGAAAAGAAACCCATTATGAACAGAAAATGATTTCTCAGGAATTACTCTCAAAACAAACAGTCACAGTAAAGCTGTATTTCCTTTCTTCAAGCATGCATACATTTCTTGTCTTTAGAATCTCTGATTGTTCAGCTGAAGAGGGTGGTAATTGCCCACCCCAGTGATTCAGCATTCTGGGAATTTCCCAAAAGTGGTTTGAACTGAACTATGGTTTTCGCCAGCCTTTTCCAGCTTTAAAATTGTCTTTCTCCCAAAAATGGGCAAATGGCTTTGCGTTCCTAATTGAAAGATAGGAAGGACATTTGACTCATAGTTCTGATAAACTCTGACTGTTTGTAAATATGATTTTATCAGACTGCTAACACTGCTACTTTTATTCCCTGTAGAAAATATTGCTTTCCTACTATATTCGACATACTTGTGGCAACTATGTAGGGCACAGTACTAGGTTACAAGGTATTGTATTGTAGCTGAACAGCCAGGAAAACTAATCAGTTTAGCAGAGCCAGAATATAAACACAGGAAAGAAAGTCGCTCAGGAATGGAAATAAAAGAAAAGGAGAGGGCCATTGCAGTCAAAAATGTCTGTGCATTAATTATGATTGACTTAGTCAGTCGGGCAAAGCACGGCAGTGTTGATCACTCTCTGCTGCCATTGTAAATACTTTCCTTCTTTCTTTGTAGTATCCCCAAGCTACCTACTACTCTAATAGTTTAATGGTGATTATTTTCCTTTTCTGTTTAGCTATTAAAAATTTCCCTTTTCCATGCTGTGAGTGTGTTAAAACTGAAGCTAGGCAGTTGAAGCTGAAAGAGTCAGTGAAACCTTTTTCTTTTTCCCTTTGATTTTCAGGCTTGCTCGGTCTCATGTGTATACATGTGTATGCATGTGTGTATGGCTGGCCTCTGGTACAAATTAAAGTAGCCACACAGAAGGACAAAAAGGCACTTAGCCAGGGTGAAGGATCTGTCTCCATTGTTTCCTCGGAGTGCTGGATTCAACATCCTTTGACTCATAATATGTAATTAAAAAAAAAAATCCTAGCAACTCGAAATTAAAACTATTGTTGCTAGAAACTGAGTGTGCAAGGAACAAGAGAATGGGTGTCTAATCTCTTGTGATTACTTTTCAGGATATTATAAACTTCGGTCCTACTGAACCCAACAGGAAAATTCCCAGTGACATCAGTGATGTACAAATGGGTTCCTAGCACTTCCTCAGGGTAGCTTCCCATACCAATCAGTAGGTGTGAATAAGCAGAGAAATCCTGTTGGAATGAAAAAAAAATCTTTTCAAAGATTATCATCAGCATGAGCAGTCTCAGTAAAGTTCTAATGACTGTTGTTAACAAACTGAGTTTTATTAAGTTTCCTGTAAAACAATGTGCTTTGGGGGGAGAAAGGGGGGGGTAAAGCAGGGGGGTACTTGTCATTCCAGTGAATCAGCTCCTCTGGGAATTTCCAAAAGGTGCGGTTAGCTCAGAAGACTGTGGTGTTTGCCACATTTTTCCTTCCTAAGGCTAGTCTTTGTAATTCAAATTAATTTGCAACCATTTAGTTTTTAATCTAGAGTTAATATGCTTGATTAAGCCCCATTATTAATAAATTCACCAAAGGCACAGGCAATGGCAACATCTATAGAAAAAGACTAGGTATTAAGTAGAATAAATTTATTACAAATTCTGAAACTTGTCAGACAGTTCAACACTCCAAATTTATCCAGCAAGGAAATGAGACTATCCAGATTATGAGTAGAAGGTGAAGACAGTTTATCTGCAATGTGAGGGTGTCACCAGGCAGAGGGAGAACACAGAAAAGTGACTGACCAGTTGAGTTCCCACAGTGAGCACCACTCAGGAAAAGAAAATTTAAGGAACTAGTTGCATGGAAGACATGCACAGAGCAATCCCAAATACCCAGAGATTGTCTACCCCCCAAGCAGAAAAGATTCATATAGAAAATGGCAGTATTATTCTTTCTACTGTGAAGGCCTAACTTTTAAGAAAGAAATTCTCTTCGGAATTGTAGCAAGAGCAATGTTTTAACTATTACCCATATATATTTGACTAAGAAACTACTATTGTTTGTGTCCAAGAAACATGGCCAATTCTTCCCAGCTGTATTATTGTATTATAATAATTTTCCATTACAGAGGTGACTGTTGCTCCAAGCCAGAGCATGTAAATTAGCCAAGATTTGGCTCTCCAGGCTTTGCCATGCACAATGCTAAGCACCTCATGCATGATGCTGACGTCTCTCCATACTTATAGACTTCCCTGGGAGTTGAAGGCACTCAGTTCTGCCTGGGAGGAAGAGATCTGTGTGTGGCAGAAAATGTTAGCATATTAGGAAAGTAAATGGGGATGATTTAATGATGAGACTACTGCTTCTCATGCTGACCATCACTGTTTCATTGTTTCCTTGTGCTCCCCATCAGTCAGCAGCTATCTTGGGCCCCATGGTGAGAGCAGACTGGAGGCTCTCTGGGGCAAGCCCTGGCCCTTGGAGAGGTGGCTGTGGAGCCATATCCAGGTGCCCCAATCCCAGCAGCCACGAGCTCCTGCAGTCACGCAATGGCTGCTTTCTTCCTTCATGTGATTGCTCAGCCTGTTTACATCTGTCAAGCCTTTTATAAAAGCTGCACTGCTAGCAAGGGCTGTTGGTTTTTTTTTAATTGTTTTGAAGGCTCTTTTTAGTTAAAAAGTGTTTGCCACCACAGTTAAGACATGGACTGGATTAAAGTTCAAAACCAGCTCACGTCAGCAAGTGGATGGAAATTGTTACCATCTGACAGCTGGTGGCCTGGAAGGAAAATGTAAAAGTCACTGCATGAAGGATTGGTTCAGGGCAGTGCCACAAGAAGTGACATGGCTTTGTTTTATATCCTAGGAGTACAGCCCTCTGTTCTGCCTGAGTTCTGCTCAAAGGAGTGGGCATAGAGATTAGTGAAACTTGCTACACCTCTCTGACTGCAAGTGCCAGGTCCTACTACCTATTAAACTTGTGCAGGAGAAGCTGTGGTCTGTGTCACCATTGATATTTGGTGAAACTGTAGCGTGGCAGGCCTGGTCCAGGTCACCAGGTTCAACACTTTGCTGCCTTTCAGCCCCCTAAGTCTTTCTCCCAACTCATCTCATCAACTCCAACCAGCAAAAAGTGAATTAATGAAGATAAAAAATCTTCTGTTTTCACCTCTGGCTGCTTTAATAATGGCCCAGGTATATATTATTTGATATAAGAATACCCTAACTGCTGGAATGTCTCATACAAGCCCCCGTACACTAAAATACCTGTTAGACTCTATTACACAGTGTGTAGAACAGAGACAGAGCAGGCAACGGCTGCAGAATTAACTGATCCAGAATAAATGATAGCACTAGGAATGGCACGGGGATTGCAGATTGCACATTACAGATGCATGTCTTCTGGCTCCAGCCATGCCAGCTAAAGAAATGAGTGCCCTGAATATCTGATGTGCCAGTGGACTATGCTCCAGAGGGACTCCAGCAGGCTGGAGAAATGGGCTGACAGGAACCTTGTGAAGTTCAACAAGAGGAAGTGTGAAGTCCTACACCTGGGAAGGAATAATCCACGTTATTCTAATGGGCCACTATGCAATGGCAGCTGACCAGCTGGAAAACAGCTTTGCAGAGCAGGATCTGGAGGTCCTGGTGGACACCAAGCTGACATGAGCCAACAACCTCACATCACAGAAAAGGCAGTAAACTCTGTCCTGGATTGCATTAGAAGAAATATTTCTAACAGATCAAGGGAGGTGATCCTCCCCCTCCATTCAGCACTGCTGGGGCTGTGGCCAGAGTACTGCCTCCAGTTCTGGCAGCATAAGAGAGAGATGGATGCACTAGAGAGAGGTCAGCAAAGAGCCACTGTGATGATCAGGGGAGCAAGAAATGGCACAGGCACAACCAGCACAAATTTGGTCCTGCTAAAACCTTCTCTAAGCAAAAGAGGGGACTAGAGCAACACTCCTGTAAGGAAAGGCTGAGAGAGTTGTGGCTTCAGGCTGGAGAAGAGGAGGCTCAGGTGGATCTTATCAATGTACATAAACCTGTAGCAAGTGTGTAAAGAGGACAGAGCCAGGCTCATTCTGCTGACAGGACACCTGCAACAGGCATGAACTGAAACACAGAAGGTTCTGTCTGAACATAGGGAAACACCTTTTTATTGTTAGGGTAACTGAGTCCTGGCCCAAGGGGTCTGGAAGGTCTGTGGAATACTCCTCTTTGGCAACATTCAAAAACCATCCAGATGTTTGGTCCTGGGCAACTTTGTTCTAAGTGACCCTGCTTTATCGAGGAGTTGGACCAAATGAACTCTAGATACATCTTCCAACCTCAGCCATGCTGTTATTCTCTGTGAATCCACACCTAGAAGGTTGGCAGCATCTTCCCCCCTGCCAGCAAACATTTCTACCTTCCCAAAGCCAGCTACAGATGGGAAGACCTTCCTATGAATATCGACAATACTGAGCTGCATTATCTTAAAAAGCAATTTTTTTGTTGATGCAGACTATTTTCATTGGAACATTTAAAGGAGTACATGTAAGAGCTTTTGCAGAGGTTGACAGGAAAAGGGCTGAGGGAGGGAGGATGGTGGCCAGCAGCCAGGGCTAGGCTGGGTCCAGTTATCTCCTACCTCTGCAACCACTGCAGTTGCACTAGAAAGGCAGAAAAGGGCCCAGTGCTCTCACCTCTGTGCTGCTGTGTTAATCATGTTCTAGGAGATGCAAGCCAGATGAACAAGACAGCCAACAAAATACTGGAAAATTCAAGAACTCTCTGAGCAAGCTAAAGGAAATAAACTTCAGACAGTAAACTGTAGTGACAGCATTTACTTCTGAATTAAAACATTTGGGGATGGAACAAGTCAAATGAATCACTGCCTTCGGCTTCCTTACTGCAAAGGATGTGTTGAAATGTCCAAGAGTGAAGGTACAGGCAGGCTGCATCTGTAATCACACAGACTACATGAAGTGAGATAGCACATACACATACCTCAGGAGGAAATATGTTTTCTTAGAGGAAGAGACATATATCATAACTGAGAGAGACACTTCATACTGGATGAACACCAAAATAAAATTTGGGTGGAATCAAGATAAACTTTTAATGATGGTGGAGACAATACAACCTTTTAAAGATGGAATAAGAAATGCCATAGACTATTGGATCTGGTAACTGGTGTACAGGTCTTCTGTTTTATTTGCTCTGCTCTCAAGTTTCAACAGGGTACATGTTTGAATAAGTCATGTTTGCATCAAGAAAAATAATTCCTGCTTTTAATAACTTCCACTCTTATAGAGGTTATTATTCTGCATTATTTACATACTTATATATTTTATATATATTTATATATTCTAAAAGGTAGATCTCAGAATCTTAATCCTAAAGCAGGGTTGTTGTGAGGCTTTTTTAATGAAAATTAAAAAAAAATTAATGAAAATTAAAAAAAAAGCTGGCACCTCTCTATTTGGATTATAACAATAAATTCATAATAATTGAATGTTGTCTTACTTTGTGTTACCTTACACAATCTACAAAGCCTAATATATGTTTTCCAGATTTGTGTCAGTGTCAGTTAGTGATACGAGATAAGAAAAGCAGGATTGTCATCCAAAAAAAAGGAAAAAAAAAGAGGCAAGACAGGACTCGTAACAGAAGCCAAAAAACAAAGCACATTATTTCTTCTCTATGTATGATTTACATTGTAGTCACTAAAGGTCATTGCTACCTGTAGATCGCCTGCTGTTTTCATTCCATTTTCTAATGGGAAAAAATTATTGGAAAATTCAATATTAAACTAAATCTTAATTTGTGTCTAGAGAAAGGCTGGAAAATGGGCTGAAAAAAGATGAATTTTCTTTTCTTTTGGCCAGATCTAAAACATCCCAGACAGGGAAAAGGGCCCTTTTCTTCTGCTGTGCCTTCTTGGTACATAAAGCAGGAGTCAGCGCCTTTGAACACTCATAAATGCACCAGGACTGACATTTAAATATATTTAAATGTGACCTGCTATGTATGTTTCTAGTCTAGCATTGTAGAGAACATGTAATGCAGAAATTCATTGCTGTTTCTTGTTATTCTTATATGCACTGTGGTAGAGCCCAGGGGCAGTTATGCCTTGGCAGGGTGGTGCCCCTGAGAATGTAACAGCTACAACTTCCCCAGTGATGAAGATAAAATAAAAGAGTGTCTCTAATGTTATTAGTGGCAGTGAATATCATAGGAGGATCCCCCGTGCAGAGTTCATTTTCTTTTGTTGTTAAACGAGTCTCAGTGCTAGTTATTGTTAAACTGTGGGCACTGACACGGGCTGCTGGCAGGACAGACAGCCTGCACTTTCTGCGTGGCACTGTTGCCCTTTTTACGAGCCTGTGACATCACCTAGTTTTGCTGTGTTCTGCCATTTGGAAGCCTCAGAAGATGTTAGCTCACTATTAATGAGCTTTTGATTGTAAGGCTGTAGAAGTGAAAATGAGGATGTTGCTACTGTTGTCACAGAGGTGATAAATGTTAATCACAGCCCAAATTAATATTTTAATTCTTCTTCAGAAGAACTGTGCCTTACATTTTCAAAGAAAACATCATATTTTCTAAGTATTGCTATTATTTCTGGTCAGGCCAGAAATTCTTCAACAGGGAACACTGTGTTCACTTCATAAAGCCAAAGACCAGTCATTTCAAGGGACATCTTCTAATGCCCTTGACTGTACAGTGGAGAAAAGAGATACCCTTCAGCAAAGCCACAATTCCTCTTCCTAAGTGCCTGTATTTACTAGCCACTTCCACTGTCAGTGTATTCAGAGGAAGGGGGGTGTACAGCACAATCTGAAATGCTCATTTTGAAAGAAACTAAGTATTGACTAAATAGGAATTTACCCACTGTATTGTGGAATTTATCCCCTGTTACGATCCTAATATTTATTTGAGCTGGTAGCTTCATTGCAAATACTGAAACCTGTTATTTGAGCTCTACATTTGAGCCCTGCTTCATGTGTCAGCAGGCAGATTTTCTGCCTCCTTTTTTGTGTGCTGAACATAGACCTTGTACTGCAGGTTAATTTTTGCTACTCCTTTGCTACACTTCTCTCAGTCCTGTCCAAATAGCACTGACTTCTTATGAAGCTGCCTGATCACTGTATGATCTGAATACTACTAAATATTGGATTTCATGGTTAGTTCTGCTCTTGCAATAAATTACAGGACAGACTCAAAAATGTGGTAAGATAAAAATATGTGTAGAAATTAGAGCACTCTTCACTTCCCACTTGCTTTGTAATTGTCTAAGCAAGAAAAATCCAAATGTCTCAATTTAATTTAATTTCCATGCCAAGTCAAGGCCATTAGTATTGCTGTCCTACACAGGAGTCCATTAATCCCTGAATCCCTAAATTGATCAGTCCCTGAGTTCACCACTCTGCCATCATGAGCCAGAGAGGGGTGAAAATCATCTGGGATAGACTCAACATCTGATTCTGCATTGATAATGAAGTTCAAATCACAGACTTCAGAGTTTACAGGCAACAGGGTGAGGATAAAAACATTTTTCTCAGCGTAACGATTGCCTGGATATATTTTGGAGTTTAGAGAAGAGGAAAGAGAAGCTTATTCTTTACTGCAGCATCAATGACTTGCTGCTGGTAGTAACTGGGAGAGCAGGTTGGTTGATGTTTCTCACTGTTTGGAGATAGAGAGAGATTTCTCCTTTCCAGAGGGGCAAGGGGTGCAAGGTTTTTTGTTTTCCTAGGTTGTTTGCTAGGATCACAAGGATCTTGGGAGATTGCTCTTTGTCTGCAGGCCTCTGCCTGAGGCATGCATCATTTCAGAAAGTGTTTAAAGAAATCATTTTGCTGAGTACAGTCTTACATCTGTTAGAGAGATATGTAATCTACTTGAGAGACTGAAGAGAGGATTTCATTAGTCCTCTGGGCTCTATGGGAAAGTAAATGTGCAGGGTAGTGTAACCTTACACATGCTACACTGTCTTTTTTCCTTTAAAGAAGGCCTCCTGAGTTGCCACAGGACTGTGTGGTAAAAGGGAAAAATTATTAAAAGGCAGGTATATTTAGGAAAGGTACTAAAATGTGTGGGAATTCTGGTCCTTTCTTGAGCATCTTTTAATAGAGAAAAAGAGCTGTACATCCTAGCCTTTGCACCTAGCTTAATTAGAGTACCCAAATGAGGGCAGGGAGCTATCCTTTCTATGCTTCCAAGGTGTAATAAAGTCTGAGTTTATTAATCTATTTACAATTGCCTTGATCATCTCCTTTAACAGAAAAATCTGCAGCCAGAGGAAACACAATCCAAACCACACTGAGTGTAGCTGTTTGTGGTTATGTCACATCATTATCTCCAACTCAAAAAGCCACTCAGAGGATCAGAAAGAAACCTAATTTTAAAACACATGGACCATTGACCACACAACTGTAGCAGCTCACTCTACATAACATGAGAACAACCCTACCTTGGCTCATCAGCATATCTGTGCTCTCCTGCTGCCCATGACATTCCCATCCCAGCTGAGAGGACAACACCTGACACAGAGATTTATTGGTGATATAGAGAAGTTAATCTGGCTGGGACGAGGTTTCAGCTACAGAGCAGCCTGTCTCTACCTCTAGGGTGCTTGCCAAGTTATAATAATAATTGTTATAATAATAATGGTTATACTCCTATTCTGCCAAGCTGTGAAACCACAGCCTTTGTATACT